>NC_136276.1:310135-427635 GCF_964198595.1 Lampetra fluviatilis | reverse complement strand
TTTAATAACAACGTAACAACTGTATCCGTCAAAAAGTATCATCAATCTGCGCCATTTCATTCAATTATCCCGTTGTCCCCATTCCACACCTAGCGAAGGGCCGGATGGGATGAGGGTTGAGGGGCGGGGCGCGCTCTGGGAGGGGGGGGGTCACGTGACTGCCACTCGCGCCTGATTGAGGCGGAGGAGGCGCGCGGATGAGGGCCACGAAATGGTCTCGAGGTCGGGCAGCCCCCCCCCCCTCCACCGCAACCCCCTTCGTCTCCTCCTTCGTCTTCACCCCACGGCCCCCACAAGTCCCGCACAAGGAGGGGTGGGGCGAGAAGGGGGGGGGGGATTTAATCCAATCCGCCGCAGAGCGGAGTGAATGAAAATGAAAACTGGGGCCCATCATGCGCAGCGGTTTTGGCCGCGGATGAGATAATTTATGGAGCAATTTTCACTCGGGGCGATTGTTTGTGGACTGATTGCCCCGACAGGGAATTACAGCGCCCGGGGCTAGGGCCACGCACACACGCACACTCATACCTACACACACACTCATACCAACACACACGCACTCATACCTACACACTCATACCTACACACACACTCATACCTACACACACGCACACTGATACCAACACAACAACAACCGCCATGCGCCACTAAGTGGCGGTGACGTCACCACGACGCTTGTGCCAGGCCATGTGCACCTTGAGGCCACGTGAAGTGTCGAACGCCCGCTGGCAGGAGGTCACGGGGCAGACCCAGGTGCCACGGGTCGACTGACTGAGATGACCGAGATGACTGGCTGATGCACCACCTGTGGTCCCTACTGTGCCAACTTGCTGTGCTTTAGCCACCCGGCGCTCTGCTCGTTGTTGTGAGCGTCGCTCCTCCGCCCTCTGTTGTTGTTGGAGGGCGACTGCCTCCATCTGCCCAGTAGCGTCCTTCACGAGCCTCCTCCACAGAGGCCGATCTTGACACCGCTGGTGCCAGTCATCGGCAAGTCCACTCAGCTCCACGTCCTCCTGCACCACATCACTCCATATCATCTCTAACTCGTGCCGCGCGCGTTTAGCGCCCTCGATCCGGCCGAACAAAAGCTGTTTGGGCATGCGGTGGCTGTGCATGCGGGCTACATGACCCAGCCAACGCAGCCTTGCCTGCCGGAGGAGCTAAGAGGATTTGTGAGCTCCTCACACAATCCAGCCTGGTTAAACCCAGGATGGATCGTAGGCAGGCCTCAAACCGGTGCAGATGTTCCTTTAGAGGACTCTACAATTCGCAAGCATAGAGAAGGGAGGGCATGACTGTGACCGAGAAGACTCGGAGCTTTGTATGAAGCGACAAGCCAGCCAGAGAGCTTCAACACAGCATTACAAAGCTGATGACAATATAATGCCGCTCGACTGCTTCGGAGTTAACACCTCGGCTGCCAAACCGGAGCTGATCATAAACACACTCCCCAAAGTACACGTACATGTTGCACACTAACAGGTGTGTGTTCGTGAAAGTGTTCGTGAGTACTCTTTGGTTATTTCGGTAAAGTCACGTAGGCAGAAAAATAAAATATAAAATAATAAATCACGACGTTTCGATCGCAACACAAGCTGTCGTCCTCAGGCAGAAAACATATAATCCAGCAGTGGAACTGCTGAACCAGCGAGAGAGCAGCTACAACAAGGCTATATATATATTTTATACCTACGTGACTTTGCCGACAGAACCAAAGAGTATTAATGGGTGAGATTAAGGAGAGAGATTAGGGGGATTAGCAAGTTAATGTCATGTCTATGTGTAACACAAGCTGCGGTGCTGCCAACTGCGCTGTGAGAAGCAAGCGCGTCCACGCAAGAGAACTACCGCAACGGTGGTCGCGCCAGGGAGACACTCAGCCCATCACACAGCCAGAACCATCGATACTTGTACAGTGAGGGAAAACATTATTTGATCCCCTGCTGATTTTGTACGTTTGCCCACTGACAAAGAAATGATCAGTCTATAATTTTAATGGTAGGTTTATTTGAACAGTGAGAGACAGAATAACAACAACAAAACCCAGAAAAACGCGTGTCAAAAATGTTATAAATTGATTTGCATTTTAATGAGGGAAATAAGTATTTGACCCCTCCGCAAAACATGACTTAGTACTTGGTGGCAAAACCCTTGTTGGCAATCACAGAGGTCAGACGTTTCTTGTAGTTGGCCACCAGATTTGCACACATCTCAGGAGGGATTTTGTCCCACTCCTCTTTGCAGATCTTCTCCAAGTCATTAAGGTTTCGAGGCTGACGTTTGGCAACTCGAACCTTCAGCTCCCTCCACAGATTTTCTATGGGATTAAGGTCTGGAGACTGGCTAGGCCACTCCAGGGCCTTAATATGCATCTTCTTGAGCCACTCCTTTGTTGCCTTGGCCGTGTGTTTTGGGTCATTGTCATGCTGGAATACCCATCCACGACCCATTTTCAATGCCCTGGCTGAGGGAAAGAGGCTCTCACCCAAGATTTGACGGTACATGGCCCCGTCCATCGTCCCTTTGATGCGGTGAAGTTGTCCTGTCCCCTTAGCAGAAAAACACCCCCAAAGCATAATGTTTCCACCTCCATGTTTGATGGTGGGGATGGTGTTCTTGGGGTCATAGGCAGCATTCCTCCTCCTCCAAACACGGCGAGTTGAGTTGATGCCAAAGAGCTCCATTTTGGTGACTATGGTCCCAGTTGCCTTGAGATCATTGACAAGATCCTCCCGTGTAGTTCTGGGATGATTCCTCACCGTTCTCATGATCATTGCAACTCCACGAGGTGAGATCTTGCATGGAGCCCCAGGCCGAGGGAGATTGACAATTCTTTTGTGTTTCTTCCATTTGCGAATAATCGCACCAACTGTTGTCACCTTCTCGCCAAGCTGCTTGGCGATGGTCTTGTAGCCCATTCCAGCCTTGTGTAGGTCTACAATCTTGTCCCTGACATCCTTGGAGAGCTCTTTGGTCTTGGCCATGGTGGAGAGTTTGGAATCTGATTGATTTCTTCTGTGAACAGGTGTCTTTTATACAGGTAACAAGCTGAGATTAGGAGCACTCCCTTTAAGAGTGTGCTCCTAATCTCAGCTCGTTACCTGTTCTATAAAAGACACCTGGGAGCCAGAAATCTTTCTGATTGAGAGGGGGTCAAATGCTTATTTCCCTCATTAAAATGCAAATCAATTTATAACATTTTTGACACGCGTTTTACTGGATTTTGTTGTTGTTATTCTGTCTCTCACTGTTCAAATAAACCTACCATTAAAATTATAGACTGATCATTTCTTTGTCAGTGGGCAAACGTACAAAATCCGCAGGGGATCAAATACTTTTTTCCCTCACTGTACGTGTGTGTTAGTGAAGGTGTACGTGTGTGTTAGTGAAGATGTACTTGTGTGTTAGTGAGAGTGTACGTGTGTGTTAGTGAAGGTGTGCGTGTGTGAATGTGTCTTTGTCTGCGCCTGGGGAGCGGTGGCGCAGTGGTTATCGCACTACGATGTGATCCCAGCGAAGTGAGTTCGATTCCCACAACAACACTGGCGAATATTTGAATCGGTCCTGGGCCTCCCCTAGGTTTATTCAGCCTTAAATGAATACCTGGTTCGGTGGGTAAAACCTGAACTCTGGGGAGACAAAGGCGGATGGGTATGATGCTGTCCACACTATTTTCCTCGTGCGCTGTTCCCGCCTTCATAGGTGCTCGTTAACAGCACTTGCCCCAACAGTCTGTTAAGGCTATACGGGGGATTATGTCGTTGTTTTGTTATAGTGGACCACACGATGCGCTGAAAATAATGACCGAGTTCATTTCTTGGCTATTCATAAGGCTCCAGTGACGTCACTGCGCTGCTTGGACATTTGCATAATTGCTCTCTCGACGGTTACGTAAAAGTATATATTTAGATGTTTTCTAATTAACGGCACTTCTGAGACAGCCCAGTTAACCGTATCTACACGAGATACGAGGTGTGTGTCGGTCGCGTCTTTCTCTAGCAAAGTCCGCCCTTCAACCGCAACATTCGAAAGCGCGTGAGAGATTAGATAGCCAACTCGTCTGCGCTCTCACTGACAGCCCAGACGAGTTGACGACATGACAATTACGGGTCGCGGTGGTGATGGCGGCGGCGGCCTTTCATGTTTGTTGTGGTCGTATCCGTGGCGTTGGTTCCGCCAGATTTCCCAATTTGCCGCTGTGGTGACGGGAAGTGCGACATCTGAACGTGTCCGGGCAGCAGTGGCCGAGCTGCGTTCTCAGGTCGCACTCATCGCACACAAAGTGCTCGCCACACATCAACCACGACACCTTGCTGATCTCGTCAAGGCGCATGAACCTTCACGAACACTCCACTCATCCTCGCAGCGGCTTATGGCTGCTGGCCATCGAACAAAGTCGGCCACTGCATCGCGCGCTTTCAGATGCGCTTCTGCGGCCGTCTGGAACGCTCTTCCTTCCGATATTAGGAAGCCACTAGACCTGTGCACTTTTAAATCATCTAGATTGAAATAAAAACAATTCTTTAGAACTGCTTTTTTGTTTAGTTGGTTGTCCTTTTCCCACACCTCCAATTATCACGGTTGGCTGCGTACGGTGCGAAAGAGGTTCAACGCACATAGATACAAGCACCACCACCACGCTACGTGGTCTTTTCATTGTTCTTGATCCTGGCTGTGGTCGTGGTTGTTTTGGTCGTTGTTGTGCTCAATAGCTCCTATCCATAGCACATTACACAAAGAAGCCCCATTGCACGAAACGTCGCTTATTATATACAGGCTTGCCTCGTGTTATGCGGTAGATGCTTTCTTAAAAGAATGGCGTGGAGCGGGAGTCGAACTCGGGTCTCCGGGTTCGTAGTGCAGCGCGCTGACCGCAACACCACACACACACGTGGGACACACACGCACACGTGGGACACACACACACACGTGGGACACACACGCACACGTGGGACACACACGCACGCGCACGCGTTATTTTCTATTGTTCATATTTTTTATGGGAGGGGGGGGGGTCGGGTGGGGGGCAGCCCTCCCTCTCTCCTAATGAGCCAGCTAGATGAATGCCCGCTTTAAAAGGTTTGCCGTAAAATAACAGCCACATTTATTAAACAGTCATCATCATAATCGCTCGCACTGAAATTTTGTGGGCCCCTCGGGAGAGTGATTGATATAAAATATTGGCTGTTTGATTAATGCAGCTTTCAGAACCGTGTACACGTCCCTACAAAGTTTCGCTTATTAAATATACTGTACACTGTTTGCTTAGTGCTCCATTGCCCCTTACTCTTTGCGCGATGGCAAATATTGAGTGATCCTCTCTGGGGGTATGGGGGTTCAAAGGTTACGGACACAACACAAGAGGCTATAATGCGCGCGCGTGACCAAACAGGGCCCGTGAGCGCTGTTGCTATAATCACTTTTAATTGAAATCCAGTGAAAGTTGCTTGTTTAATTAATTAGCGTAATTGAAATGCCATATTAATCGTTTATGATGAATCACTTTTGCTTGTGGCAAGCACCGCGTGTGCATTGAACTAAATTGGGAGCGGTGGTGTCGTGGTTAGCACGCTGCGCAATGAAACCGGCAATGCGAGTACGATTCTCGCTCATGGTGAACACCACTGACGATTCTCTGAACCGGTTCTGGGCATCCCCTAGATCGACTCGGCCGCAAATTAGTAATTAGCGGGATGTGTCATCGCCACTCGGGAGACAAAGGCGTCCGGGCGTGGTGCCGGCCATCCACAACCCTCGTGTGCCGTACAGACCGTCTTAGGTGCTCACTTACAGCACTTGCCCCAACAGTCTGTGAAGACTATACGGGTGATATTTGTCTTTGTATTGAGATAAAAGCTTGGGATGAGTCAATGGGTAAATGAATAGCCCTACCGATAGCGGAGCCGTGATGTGTCCACATGGAACACGATGATCCAGACGCCAACGCAGCAGCTTCTTCGGCGATCGCTCGTCACCCGCGCCGCGCTCTCGTGGCGAACCCGGCGAGTTGGTGTCGAACAAAGAAATGCAACCGGGGGACTGCGGTGGCAAGTGGTGCACAAACACAAACCAATCGGCAAACATCTCATCACGGCCATCGTTGACGCTGCGGTCATTTTATTCGATGTGCAGCCCTCTGTCGATCCACTGCTGGGGCCCGGCCTCCCCCGTCGCGTCGTCGCTCATGGATACATCGCAATCATGACGCTGTCGACGTCTCCAGCAATGGGCCTTCTCCAGAGCAGAGACATACTCCGAAGAGAGCATTACCCGGTACATCTTGCAATCTTTGCCAATCTTCTCTTATACAAGTGGATGTGTTAACACGTTGCACGCGCCTGATGATTGCCAGACACGCTCCACGTGGTGTAGAAAGCGCTCTGCTTCAGAGCAGAGAGGGACACGAGAGCGAAACCAATTAGCGCTGCTCATTGTTATTCGGTAAAACGCGGAGGCGATGACGATGGCGATGACTTGTGCTTGTTCCTGATCACCCACAACAGCCTCCTCCACACACCATCACATTGACGACGCTTCACTTGGGGAGGCGTTCATTCAGCAGTGGACTGATCAAGGCTGATGATGACGACGGTGACGTCAGCCCACATCATCTCACTTTGTTTTTGTTTAAACGATCATTCGTTTATTTACCTTGAGTTGTGACACCGCAGATCTGTGCAGATTCTAACCGCTGCGACGGCGCGATGCGATCTCCTCCTCGTGACGCGAGGTCAGGAGGCTCACTCCCGATGGCCGTTTGGAGGCGCTGATAGCGAGAGGCGGTGTGCGGGTGGATCAGATCACGGCCCATTAGGGGACGGCACGCGCGCGTGCACACAACAGATGTCGGCCCTAGACCTCGCTAATGGTTCGCTTTTGAGTTTTTTTGTTTGATGCGCACGTTGCCCACTCAGCCCAAATTGGGGCAAATAATGAAGAACAAACAAGGATATCGGTGATTCGCGTGCTCTGACCGGGCGATTAAATAAATAAATAATCTTTATATCGGCGGCGTTCCCACAGCCACCGCAACCCGTGCCGGACCGCATCGCCAGGCTGGGCCGCCGCACCCGCACCAGCAATTCGCATAGCGGTGAACAGCGGGCATGAGAAGCGAGTGTGGCTTATCAGTGAAATGTAACCACGTGTGTATGAGTAACGCACACATTTCAGCATGTCACGTACGACTATAGATTGTTAAAGATAGAAACAGCGCCGCTCAGTGCCAGTGGCGCTGAAGCCGAGGGGTGGTGAACACGACATCTGGAGCAGCGCCCTGAGAGCCGAGCCCTGGGTCCTCGTGTGCTGTGCAACTCAGTTCCAGCAACTCAGTTCCATCAACTCAGTCCCCTCAACTCAGTTCCATCAACTCAGTTCCAGCAACTCAGTTCCATCAACTCAGTTCCATCAACTCAGTTCCATCAACGCAGTTCCATCAACTCAGTTCCATCAACTCAGTTCACTCAACTCAGTTCACTCAACTCAATTCCATCAACTCAGTTCCATCAACTCAGTTCCATCAACTCAGTTCACTCAACTCAGTTCACTCAACTCAATTCCATCAACTCAGTTCCATCAACTCAGTTCCATCAACTCAGTTCCCCGTCCCTAACGTTGAACCCCTCCCCATCGCACCCCAGTCCTCTCGTCCCGGAGTCACACATGGAACCCCCACTTTGTGCTTGACAGCGCTATGATGCCAATCATATGAATTCAAGTTGAACGTCTTTCGCACCGTACGTAGCCAACCGTGCTCATGGGAGGTGCGGGGAGAGGACAACTATCTAAATACAAAAAGAAGCTCTAAAAAGCTGAGTGTTCAATCTCGATGTAGAAGTGCATGTGGATGTGACGAGTGTGTGTGCGTGTGTGACGACGTCTCTAGTATGTGTGTGTGCGTGTCTGTGATGTGTGCAGTTGGGGAGCGGTGGCGCAATGGTTTGCGCGCTGTGCTACGGACTTTGTAATCCGAGTTCGATTCCCACTCATAGCCAACACCTGTGACGATTATCTGAACGAGTCCTGGGCCTCCCCTAGGTCGGCTCAGCCTCAAATGAGTAGCGTGTAGGAAGAGAAAACATCGAGGGCGGTCTAGCGTGGTGCTGGCCACCCTCCCGCTCGTGTTCAGTGGCGGCCTCCACAGGAGCCTCCAAACAGCACTTGCCCCAGCAGTCTGTGAAGGCTCTATGGGGGACCTTTGTCTGTGAGAGTGAGTATATGTGGGTGCATGTACGAGTGTGTGTGTGTATGTGTATGTGTGTGCATGTACGAGTGTGTATATGTGGGTGCATGCACGAGTGTGTGTATGTGGGTGCATGTACGAGTGTGTGTATGTGGGTGCATGTACGAGTGTGTTTGTGTAACGTGTCATTACGTCCTTAATAGACGTTGTTTTGGGTTAGATCGCGTAAATATGTAAATGTGTCGTTTAAACCGCCACCACCCGACACAGCCAACTAGTAAGGGTTGTAACGTAAACAGAACGTGCCAAATCGTCACTAGTACAGCGCTAACCGGTGTGTTGGAGAGCCAAGCCACAACATTTACAATCCGAGTACGACGTTTCGCAAGTAATTGCAACTAGCTTCATCAGGCGACAGCCAGATTTGTGGAGAACGACACGGTAACGACACATTAATATTTACGCGATCTAACCCAAAAAAACATTTCATGGATGATATTGGTCGCGAAAGCCTGCTACGTGTTAAAGTGTCATTACGTGTTGGCTATGTGTTGTATGTAACACACTGAACACCCTTGTTAAATGAGATGTTCCATCTGCAGCCATTATCCAGGTAAACGTTTTAATTGTAATAGTAATAATTACAAACAAAGAAGAGTGCTAAATGGTGGCGTCGCCCCTTGACACAAGGAACCCGGTGCTCGTGCCAGCCCAGCTCGCCAGGAGGAGGCAGGAGAGCAAGTGGACGTATCGCCATCTGTATCCATCTGTACGGGGACGGAGCGTTGTTGTGTGTGTTGTCTCCGGGTGCTCCGGGTTCCTGCCAGGTGCATAGTGAGCACAACTAACCATCGAGTGGCTGACACATGTTGACAATAACAACCCAACGTGGCAGGACCCTCCTAAAAGGTCGCACGACTCAGCGTGGCTCTCGTTTATAAATAAGAACATTATTCAACTTAAAAAAATGCCATTATACAGTATTACGACGATGGCAACTCGCTTATATCGGTGGCCCACGTGGGTGGGCTGAGCGCTCACCCCACGACTCGAGAATTCCCAAGGCGCAGGGAGGGGCTGCGGGGGGCGAGGGGCGGGGTGTGGGTGTCTGAGGGCGAGCCTGGAGCCATCGGAGTGAGATGAGAAGTTTACACGAGCCTGACTGCTGATGAGACACTTCATGTCGAAACCGGTCCAGGGTTGTGCTCGTGTGGAACCAATGCTGCTGGAAAAGATCGTTCACAGAATGTCTTGTGGCCGGTGGGGGATTTTTCTTCTTTTTAAGCGAAGAGACAGATGTGGGAACGAGGTGAATGCTGTTAAGTTGTTGAGATGTGTCAGGTCGTGAACACACGCGCACACACACGGATACACACACACACCCATGGACACATGGCATAAACAAAAACAAGTCATACATACACACATACACACATGCTGACTCACATACACATTCATAGACAATACACTCACTCGCATATTTACTTACAGACACAAAAGTTCACGCACACTCATGTACATCTCCACACTTACACACACACAGTCATGTCCACGCACATACACGTACTGATTCACATACACAGACACGTGAGCACCCAAGCACGCTTATATACGGCCATACACATACGTGCAGCCACACACAGATAAGGACACACGAATACAAAAACAACACATTCACATAGGCACACACTAAGACAAAGATCCCCCGTATATCCTTAACTGACTGTTGGGGCAAGTTCTGTTAGCGAGCACCTATGAAGGCCAGGACGGCACACAAGGGGCTGGGTAGCCTTCACCACACACACTTATACACACACTTACACCTACACAAAGACCACCCTGTATCCTTTATAGACTCTAAGCGACGTTTCAGCAAATGTCCCTTCTTCATAGCAGAGTGACAAAAAAGATGGCAATTGCCAAAACGTTGCCTATTACTTGTATAATTGTAATTTTCTGGTAGTAGCATTCAGGAGAAGTTTCATTTAATTCAAACCACAACTTCCATTGTGAGCCCCCCCCCCCCACAGCTACCCCCCCACCCACCCCCCACTTTTCCAATGTTTGCTCAGCAATTACCAGCGCCGCTCGCCTCATCGGGGTGAATGATTAAGCCGAGTGGTCCAGGGTGCAGCAGCCCCACGCATCTCACCGCCAGCAAATAATGAATGAATGAGTGAGTGAAAGAGACCCTTGTCTCTTGCAGGCAGAGTGGTTTGCAGAAACGTGAAGCTGCGCACGCGTCTAGGCAACGTCAGCGCGCGTCTCGTCACCCGATGGGGGCTGTGACTTCGTCTGCGTTATCTTCTTGTTGTTGCAGTTATTGTTGTTGTGCATCACAAGCTGATTTAAGCGAGCAAAGTCCACGATTCATGGTCGTGAGGTCGCCCAGTAGGCGGTAGTGCACACGAATACCGAATGCCATTTCAACAGAGCCGCCAATCATTCCACTCTGGCCCTGGAACAACAACAACAACAAAAGCAGGCGACGTTTCGGGCAGTGGCCCAGGGTTTGGCACCTTTACCACTGTAGACCAAACCCGGACATATGTCTCAATCAGTAAAATGACGTATTGTTATTATTATTATAAACATACATATTTAACAGAGAGCCACACTGAGTCGTGTTACTCTTTTCAGAAGGGGTCCTGCATTGGGTTTAATTTCAAGATGTTTTCAGTCAATCAATGATGACGAGTGTTCATACTGTCAGGTCTACGCATATTATAACAAGCGCGCAGCAAACTGTGGAATAAAGTCCATCACAGCAGTACGGCGACGGGATCTAGGAATGAATCGACTCGCGCCGCGAATCGAACCAAGACGCCCAATCCCTGGACTGTCCCGGCCAAACACGGACCGGTGGTGACCAGTCCCCTCGTGTCCCTGGAGGCGAGAGGCCGACACAAGGAATGAGCTGCGCCGGGCCGTACCCAGAACGAGCTGGCCCGCTTCCTTGTGGCCGTGGAAACGCGTCTCGCGTCTCGGGGCGTGCTTTCTAATCTGCCTCGGGTCAGGTGTAGAGCAGCAGTGCTCCGCGGTGATTAGTGAGTTTGTTTAGGGTCCCTGATAGGGGCGAGAGTCTCACTGGCCAGTGCTCTACTTCCCCCCACCGCCAAGGGCGGTCTTTACACGTGTGGGTGCTGTCGTTATTTTAGAGCTGCGGGTTTAACGAGTCTGTGGGCATGGGTCACAGGCGCGTATGATCGTGTGTCATATCTCTAATTAAAACAATAAACGGCCATTATTCGTCAATGTTAATGGTTGCCTCTATCCAGCAGCTTACGCATAAGCCTCCCCCAGGTTCTTGATGAACGTTTGCAAAACGTCGGGAAACAACTTGGCGGTTAAGAAGTCTGAGTCCGCTCGCGACGGAGACAGCACCGGGAACACGAGCGCCGTGTCGAGAAGGTGTAGGCGCAGCCCTGCAATTCCCTTCTCACGACGTTCTCACGGAAGGGCCTCGACTCGAGCGAGCCCGCGAGAGCCCCTCTACGGAGGGGTGTTCTGCCCAGATGTCTCGCGAGAGGTGGGAGATGTCCCCACCTTCTACCCCACCCCTGCCGAGCGACTTCACTGCGGCGAACCCGCTTGTACGGCTGGGTGGACACCGTCAGGTTTGACGGAGGGGGAATCAACTCGCACCGTAGTTCCAACTGCCGCGCCTGGTGGTCGAGTTGAACCCGACATCTGCGGTATGCGACTAGTCCAGCAGCAGCAGTATTCACGCTGCACAGCAAACAAACACTGTTCACCGCGTTCCCCATAAACACTGCGACCTTAAAAGGGCAACGCACAATAGGCGACGTTTCAGACAATGCCCCTTCTTCCGAGTACAACAATGACAAAGGGTTTGAGTGTGTTGTTGTTTGTTGTTGTTGTTGTTGTTATTGGTGCTTGTGCACCACTGCCGATGTGCTTGGGGTTAGAGACCACGGATTGACTGACGAGATAGCGGGCGTCAACGTGAGTCGTGGTGTAGGGAAGGTCGCGCGGAGGAAGGTTTGGCCGAGCCATGCCCGGTGTTGCTGCGCACTACAACCACGGCGGCCTCCAGCTACTGGACATCAGTGAAAATTAGCTTCATGGGTCATCGGATTCCTCCACTCTGAAACACAATTCTCACACAACAAATCAGCCGCGCTGTGTCCGCCGTGTCCGCTGTGTCCGCCGTGTCCGCCGTGTCCGCCGTGTCCGCCGTGTCCGCCGTGTCCGCTGTGTCCGCCGTGTCCGCCGTGTCCGCTGTGTCCGCCGTGTCCGCCGTGTCCGCTGTGTCCGCCGTGTCCGCCGTGTCCGCTGTGTCCGCCGTGTCCGCCGTGTCCGCTGTGTCCGCCGTGTCCGCCGTGTCCGCTGTGTCCGCCGTGTCCGCTGTGTCCGCTGTGTCCGCCGTGTCCGCCGTGTCCGCTGTGTCCGCCGTGTCCGCTGTGCGTGCGGGGCTGCGACGCGCCCACGGCGGCGATAGCGCGATGGGATTTCTGATGACCTCGGTGGCTGCGTGGCTCGGGAAACAAAGGCCCCTTTTTTCAGGAGGCTAATCCATGGTCAGTGGTTTATTACCCCGTTCCGCTCACAGTCCAGATTTCACGCGGGATATACACGCGGCGCTATTGCGCCTCCGCCGCTGAAGAAACGCACAGAACGACTCCTCGCTAGGCACCAAATTCATCCCCGCACGCAATGCGAGGATGCTGCCCCGGGGGATGCAGTGAATCGTCAGCGCACCGGACTTGCAATCCAGAGGTCGCTGGTCCGAGTCGATCTCGCGGCACGGCAGCTGAAACGATGGTTTCTTAAATCGCCCTCCAGCCTCCGGCCTCTGTCCTCCCAGAAGCATGAATGAGCATAAGCACAGTGAGTCGCTCGCTATGTCACATGTAGTGGAGTGAAGTGTGGGTGCTCTCACCTCTCTAGAGCTCCCTGAAGTAGAGGCCCTTCCCACAGCAGCGGCATAGGTATGCAATTGCGGGGGTGGATCCTTACCTTTAAGATATATTTGTATACTGTGTATATGTGTTGTTATATATATATGGGGAGTGGTAGTGTTGCGGTTAGTGTGCTGTGCTACGAATCCATGATTACTGTCCAATAATCAACTAAATCTGTTATTTGAAGCGAAGTTTCAAATATCTAACGGGGGTTCTCTGCACTTACGAATCCGGTTTGATCACCACTGTTGGCTGCAAACGGGATTCGAACCCAGGCTCTCAGCAGCGGTGCCGCGGAGAGAGCTACACGTGGGGTCACCCGCCCGAGCACCTCCGTCTCACGGTATCACTCCGTGCAGAGCGGGGCCCATCTCGGGAGATGTGGGCCGCGAGCGTTGCCGGGGCGTGCGTGGACAACAGCCCTCTCAACTTTTACACTTTTTTTAATTTGATCAGGTAAAGCGACCTGGCTATCACAAATGAAAGCTCAACGAATTGGCTGATCATCACGTGGGAATGTATAGCAGCCAAATACTCTAAAGGCCTGTCTCTAAATGTGGAGGGGCAAACTGAAGGACCCCGAGAAAGTCCACGTGACCACGGGGAGAGAGAAAGAGACACGCAAACTCCAAATACACAGCAGGCGTCAGGGTCGGGATCGAAACCACGACCTCGTTCGTGCACATCCAACTGCCTCGTGCAGCTCGCGGGTCGCGGGCTTCCACGTGGCCGGCCCGTGGCAGCACGGGACGCGGTTTGGCGACGCGGGGCGTGCGATCTCCCCTCCCGCGGGATCCTGGGTCGCCTCCTCCGACTTCTCTGCTTCCTTGCCACGCCAAGCCAGACACTCGCGCCTTCTCTTTTCAAACTGGCTGGTGCAGGACCCTTCTGATGGCAGAGGACTGAGACTCATTGGAGAACAATTATGTTGCATTATATATATGGGTTATTGAATGGCATCCATTAGACCGGTAACCGTTTTCATAATCGAATGGAGATGCCGAACTTTAGGAACCGATGATTGTTTCCAGTAGAATGTTCGTCATGAGTGGACTGAGATTTTGTCAGGCGAATTGTGCAAACCGCATGGCAGCTAAGTCAGCGCGCGTGGTACATTTGGCCTCGTTTCTTAGATGGGAGGTAAAGGAGCATCTCTGCAATTTCTCGCTTGTGCCACTGCCGGCGGAAATGTCTCCACAAGAGGGAAGGCCAGAGGGTATTTGGCCTACTCTTCCACGTTGACCCGAGGTGTTAGAAGAGGCGGAAGCACCCACACTTCACCCCACCACTCGCGAACTACCGATCGAATAACTGTGGCGGAGCCATTGACGCCGCTGGCTGCACAGAGGCGGAGTGGACGATTTAAGGGTTCGCACCTGCCGCGCTGGGACTTGGCAATTGACCCGGCGACCTCTGAATCGTGGTCTGCTGACCGTGACCCCCACTGTGGTAGAGGCTGACTTCGCTTCTCCGTTAAACAACATTCCCATCACGTCGTGTTCACGGCTCGAGACGGTGCTCTGTGTGCAGCAAACCCGGCGGTAACCGGGCGCTTAGCGGCGTCTTCCATTGCGCCCCCCCCCCCCCCCCCCGGAGCGTTCGCTCCGGAAGGTTTGAAGGATCTCGCCCGATGTCTCTAATCGCGCACCGAGGGCCCCGGCTGTCCTCGTTACGTCGCGGCGCGCCGGACACGCGCAGCGCTCGTTCGTGACCTCGCGATATTAACGCGTCTCTCTGTGATTAGTCACTAGGCGATGTGTGAGTGTCTCTCTGTGATTAGTCACTAGGCGGTGTGTGAGTGTCTCACTGTGATTAGTCATCAGTCACTAGGCGGTGTGTGAGTGTCTCTCTGTGATTAGCCACCAGTCACTTGGCGGTGTGTGAGTGTCTCTCTGTGATTAGCCACCAGTCACTTGGCGGTGTGTGAGTGTCTCACTGTGATTAGTCACCAGGCGGTGTGTGAGTGTCTCACTGTGATTAGCCACCAATCACTAGGCGGTGTGTGAGTGTTTCTCTGTGATTAGTCACTAGGCGGTGTGTGAGTGTCTCTCTGTGATTAGCCACCAGTCACTAGGCGGTGTGTGAGTGTCTCTCTGTGATTAGCCACCAGTCACTAGGCGGTATCTGAGTGTCTCACTGTGATTAGCCACCAATCACTAGGCGGTGTGTGAGTGTCTCACTGTGATTAGCCACCAGTCACTAGGCGGTGTGTGAGTGTCTCACTGTGATTAGTCACTAGGCGGTGTGTGAGTGTCTCACTGTGATTAGCCACCAGTCACTAGGCGGTGTGTGAGTGTCTCTCTGTGATTAGCCACCAGTCACTAGGCGGTGTGTGAGTGTCTCTCTGTGATTAGTCACTAGGCGGTGTGTGAGTGTCTCACTGTGATTAGCCACCAATCACTAGGCGGTGTGTGAGTGTCTCTCTGTGATTAGCCACCAGTCACTAGGCGGTGTGTGAGTGTCTCTCTGTGATTAGCCACCAGTCACTAGGCGGTGTGTGAGTGTCTCTCTGTGATTAGTCACCAGTCACTAGGCGGTGTGTGAGTGTCTCTCTGTGATTAGCCACCAGTCGCTCGGCGGTGTGTGAGTGTCTCACTGTGATTAGCCACCAGTCACTAGGCGGTGTGTGAGTGTCTCACTGTGATTAGTCACCAGTCACTAGGCGGTGTGTGAGTGTCTCTCTGTGATTAGCCATCAGTCACTAGGCGGTGTGTGAGTGTCTCACTGTGATTAGCCACCAGTCACTCGGCGGTGTGTGAGTGTCTCACTGTGATTAGTCACCAGTCACTAGGCGGTGTGTGAGTGTCTCTCTGTGATTAGTCACCAGTCACTAGGCGGTGTGTGAGTGTCTCACTGTAATTAGCCACCAATCACTAGGCGGTGTGTGAGTGTCTCACTGTGATTAGCCACCAGTCACTAGGCGGTGTGTGAGTGTCTCACTGTGATTAGCCACCAATCACTAGGCGGTGTGTGAGTGTCTCTCTGTGATTAGTCACCAGTCACTAGGCAGTGTGTGAGTGTCTCACTGTGATTAGTCACCAGTCACTAGGCGGTGTGTGAGTGTCTCACTGTGATTAGCCACCAATCACTAGGCGGTGTGTGAGTGTCTCACTGTGATTAGTCACTAGGCGGTGTGTGAGTGTCTCTCTGTGATTAGCCACCAGTCACTAGGCGGTGTGTGAGTGTCTCTCTGTGATTAGCCACCAGTCACTAGGCGGTGTGTGAGTGTCTCTCTGTGATTAGCCACCAGTCACTAGGCGGTATCTGAGTGTCTCACTGTGATTAGCCACCAGTCACTAGGCGGTGTGTGAGTGTCTCACTGTGATTAGCCACCAGTCACTAGGCGGTGTGTGAGTGTCTCACTGTGATTAGTCACCAGGCGGTGTGTGAGTGTCTCACTGTGATTAGCCACCAATCACTAGGCGGTGTGTGAGTGTCTCTCTGTGATTAGTCACTAGGCGGTGTGTGAGTGTCTCTCTGTGATTAGCCACCAGTCACTAGGCGGTGTGTGAGTGTCTCTCTGTGATTAGCCACCAGTCACTAGGCGGTATCTGAGTGTCTCACTGTGATTAGCCACCAATCACTAGGCGGTGTGTGAGTGTCTCACTGTGATTAGCCACCAGTCACTAGGCGGTGTGTGAGTG
The DNA here is from genome assembly GCF_964198595.1 of Lampetra fluviatilis. Taxonomy (NCBI): domain Eukaryota; kingdom Metazoa; phylum Chordata; class Hyperoartia; order Petromyzontiformes; family Petromyzontidae; genus Lampetra; species Lampetra fluviatilis. The sequence goes on along the minus strand of NC_136276.1, from coordinate 410,884 downwards.
TCTCACTGTGATTAGTCACTAGGCGGTGTGTGAGTGTCTCACTGTGATTAGCCACCAGTCACTAGGCGGTGTGTGAGTGTCTCTCTGTGATTAGCCACCAGTCACTAGGCGGTGTGTGAGTGTCTCTCTGTGATTAGTCACTAGGCGGTGTGTGAGTGTCTCACTGTGATTAGCCACCAATCACTAGGCGGTGTGTGAGTGTCTCTCTGTGATTAGCCACCAGTCACTAGGCGGTGTGTGAGTGTCTCTCTGTGATTAGCCACCAGTCACTAGGCGGTGTGTGAGTGTCTCTCTGTGATTAGTCACCAGTCACTAGGCGGTGTGTGAGTGTCTCTCTGTGATTAGCCACCAGTCGCTCGGCGGTGTGTGAGTGTCTCACTGTGATTAGCCACCAGTCACTAGGCGGTGTGTGAGTGTCTCACTGTGATTAGTCACCAGTCACTAGGCGGTGTGTGAGTGTCTCTCTGTGATTCGCCATCAGTCACTAGGCGGTGTGTGAGTGTCTCACTGTGATTAGCCACCAGTCACTCGGCGGTGTGTGAGTGTCTCACTGTGATTAGTCACCAGTCACTAGGCGGTGTGTGAGTGTCTCTCTGTGATTAGTCACCAGTCACTAGGCGGTGTGTGAGTGTCTCACTGTGATTAGCCACCAATCACTAGGCGGTGTGTGAGTGTCTCACTGTGATTAGCCACCAGTCACTTGGCGGTGTGTGAGTGTCTCACTTTGATTAGCCACCAATCACTAGGCGGTGTGTGAGTGTCTCTCTGTGATTAGTCACCAGTCACTAGGCAGTGTGTGAGTGTCTCACTGTGATTAGTCACCAGTCACTAGGCGGTGTGTGAGTGTCTCACTGTGATTAGCCACCAATCACTAGGCGGTGTGTGAGTGTCTCACTGTGATTAGTCACTAGGCGGTGTGTGAGTGTCTCTCTGTGATTAGCCACCAGTCACTAGGCGGTGTGTGAGTGTCTCTCTGTGATTAGCCACCAGTCACTAGGCGGTGTGTGAGTGTCTCTCTGTGATTAGCCACCAGTCACTAGGCGGTATCTGAGTGTCTCACTGTGATTAGCCACCAGTCACTAGGCGGTGTGTGAGTGTCTCACTGTGATTAGCCACCAGTCACTAGGCGGTGTGTGAGTGTCTCACTGTGATTAGTCACCAGTCACTAGGCGGTGTGTGAGTGTCTCTCTGTGATTAGCCACCAGTCACTAGGCGGTGTGTGAGTGTCTCTCTGTGATTAGCCACCAGTCACTAGGCGGTGTGTGAGTGTCTCTCTGTGATTAGCCACCAGTCACTAGGCGGTGTGTGAGTGTCTCTCTGTGATTAGCCACCAGTCACTCGGCGGTATCTGAGTGTATCACTGTGATTAGCCACCAGTCACTAGGCGGTATCTGAGTGTCTCTCTGTGATTAGCCACCAGTCACTAGGCGGTGTGTGTGTGTCTCTCTGTGATTAGCCACCAGTCACTAGGCGGTGTGTGAGTGTCTCTCTGTGATTAGCCACCAGTCACTAGGCGGTGTCTGCGTGTCTAACTGTGATTAGCCACCAGTCACTAGGCGGTGTGTGTGTGTCTCACTGTGATTAGTCACCAGTCACTAGGCGGTGTGTGAGTGTCTCTCTGTGATTAGCCACCAGCCACTAGGCGGTGTGTGTGTGTCTCTCTGTGATTAGCCACCAGTCACTAGGCGGTGTGTGAGTGTCTCTCTGTGATTAGTCATCAGTCACTAGGCGGTGTGTGAGTGTCTCTCTGTGATTAGCCACCAGTCACTAGGTGGTATCTGAGTGTCTCACTGTGATTAGCCATCAGTCACTAGGCGGTGTGTGAGTGTCTCTCTGTGATTAGCCACCAGTCACTAGGCGGTGTGTGAGTGTCTCTCTGTGATTAGTCATCAGTCACTAGGCGGTGTGTGAGTGTCTCTCTGTGATTAGCCACCAGTCACTAGGTGGTATCTGAGTGTCTCACTGTGATTAGCCATCAGTCACTAGGCGGTGTGTGAGTGTCTCTCTGTGATTAGTCATCAGTCACTAGGCGGTGTGTGAGTGTCTCTCTGTGATTAGCCACCAGTCACTAGGTGGTATCTGAGTGTCTCACTGTGATTAGCCATCAGTCACTAGGCGGTGTGTGAGTGTCTCACTGTGATTAGCCATCAGTCACTAGGCGGTGTGTGAGTGTCTCTCTGTGATTAGCCACCAGTCACTAGGTGGTATCTGAGTGTCTCACTGTGATTAGCCATCAGTCACTAGGCGGTGTGTGAGTGTCTCTCTGTGATTAGCCACCAGTCACTAGGTGGTATCTGAGTGTCTCACTGTGATTAGCCACCAATCACTAGGCGGTGTGTGAGTGTCTCACTGTGATTAGTCACCAGTCACTAGGCGGTGTGTGTGTGTCTCTCTGTGATTAGCCACCAGTCACTAGGCGGTGTGTGAGTGTCTCTCTGTGATTAGCCACCAGTCACTAGGCGGTGTCTGCGTGTCTAACTGTGATTAGCCACCAGTCACTAGGCGGTGTGTGTGTGTCTCACTGTGATTAGTCACCAGTCACTAGGCGGTGTGTGAGTGTCTCTCTGTGATTAGCCACCAGCCACTAGGCGGTGTGTGTGTGTCTCTCTGTGATTAGCCACCAGTCACTAGGCGGTGTCTGCGTGTCTCACTGTGATTAGCCATCAGTCACTAGGCGGTGTGTGAGTGTCTCTCTGTGATTAGCCACCAGTCACTAGGTGGTATCTGAGTGTCTCACTGTGATTAGCCATCAGTCACTAGGCGGTGTGTGAGTGTCTCTCTGTGATTAGCCACCAGTCACTAGGTGGTATCTGAGTGTCTCACTGTGATTAGCCACCAATCACTAGGCGGTGTGTGAGTGTCTCACTGTGATTAGTCACCAGTCACTAGGCGGTGTGTGAGTGTCTCACTGTGATTAGTCACTAGGCGGTGTGTGAGTGTCTCACTGTGATTAGCCACCAGTCACTAGGCGGTGTGTGAGTGTCTCTCTGTGATTAGCCACCAGTCACTAGGCGGTGTGTGAGTGTCTCTCTGTGATTAGTCACTAGGCGGTGTGTGAGTGTCTCACTGTGATTAGCCACCAATCACTAGGCGGTGTGTGAGTGTCTCTCTGTGATTAGCCACCAGTCACTAGGCGGTGTGTGAGTGTCTCTCTGTGATTAGCCACCAGTCACTAGGCGGTGTGTGAGTGTCTCTCTGTGATTAGTCACCAGTCACTAGGCGGTGTGTGAGTGTCTCTCTGTGATTAGCCACCAGTCGCTCGGCGGTGTGTGAGTGTCTCACTGTGATTAGCCACCAGTCACTAGGCGGTGTGTGAGTGTCTCACTGTGATTAGTCACCAGTCACTAGGCGGTGTGTGAGTGTCTCTCTGTGATTAGCCATCAGTCACTAGGCGGTGTGTGAGTGTCTCACTGTGATTAGCCACCAGTCACTCGGCGGTGTGTGAGTGTCTCACTGTGATTAGTCACCAGTCACTAGGCGGTGTGTGAGTGTCTCTCTGTGATTAGTCACCAGTCACTAGGCGGTGTGTGAGTGTCTCACTGTGATTAGCCACCAATCACTAGGTGGTGTGTGAGTGTCTCTCTGTGATTAGTCACCAGTCACTAGGCAGTGTGTGAGTGTCTCACTGTGATTAGTCACCAGTCACTAGGCGGTGTGTGAGTGTCTCACTGTGATTAGCCACCAATCACTAGGCGGTGTGTGAGTGTCTCACTGTGATTAGTCACTAGGCGGTGTGTGAGTGTCTCTCTGTGATTAGCCACCAGTCACTAGGCGGTGTGTGAGTGTCTCTCTGTGATTAGCCACCAGTCACTAGGCGGTGTGTGAGTGTCTCTCTGTGATTAGCCACCAGTCACTAGGCGGTATCTGAGTGTCTCACTGTGATTAGCCACCAGTCACTAGGCGGTGTGTGAGTGTCTCACTGTGATTAGCCACCAGTCACTAGGCGGTGTGTGAGTGTCTCACTGTGATTAGTCACCAGGCGGTGTGTGAGTGTCTCACTGTGATTAGCCACCAATCACTAGGCGGTGTGTGAGTGTCTCTCTGTGATTAGTCACTAGGCGGTGTGTGAGTGTCTCTCTGTGATTAGCCACCAGTCACTAGGCGGTGTGTGAGTGTCTCTCTGTGATTAGCCACCAGTCACTAGGCGGTATCTGAGTGTCTCACTGTGATTAGCCACCAATCAATAGGCGGTGTGTGAGTGTCTCACTGTGATTAGCCACCAGTCACTAGGCGGTGTGTGAGTGTCTCACTGTGATTAGCCACCAATCACTAGGCGGTGTGTGAGTGTCTCTCTGTGATTAGTCACCAGTCACTAGGCAGTGTGTGAGTGTCTCACTGTGATTAGTCACCAGTCACTAGGCGGTGTGTGAGTGTCTCACTGTGATTAGCCACCAATCACTAGGCGGTGTGTGAGTGTCTCACTGTGATTAGTCACTAGGCGGTGTGTGAGTGTCTCTCTGTGATTAGCCACCAGTCACTAGGCGGTGTGTGAGTGTCTCTCTGTGATTAGCCACCAGTCACTAGGCGGTGTGTGAGTGTCTCTCTGTGATTAGCCACCAGTCACTAGGCGGTATCTGAGTGTCTCACTGTGATTAGCCACCAGTCACTAGGCGGTGTGTGAGTGTCTCACTGTGATTAGCCACCAGTCACTAGGCGGTGTGTGAGTGTCTCACTGTGATTAGTCACCAGTCACTAGGCGGTGTGTGAGTGTCTCTCTGTGATTAGCCACCAGTCACTAGGCGGTGTGTGAGTGTCTCTCTGTGATTAGCCACCAGTCACTAGGCGGTGTGTGAGTGTCTCTCTGTGATTAGCCACCAGTCACTCGGCGGTATCTGAGTGTATCACTGTGATTAGCCACCAGTCACTAGGCGGTATCTGAGTGTCTCTCTGTGATTAGCCACCAGTCACTAGGCGGTGTGTGTGTGTCTCTCTGTGATTAGCCACCAGTCACTAGGCGGTGTGTGAGTGTCTCTCTGTGATTAGCCACCAGTCACTAGGCGGTGTCTGCGTGTCTAACTGTGATTAGCCACCAGTCACTAGGCGGTGTGTGTGTGTCTCACTGTGATTAGTCACCAGTCACTAGGCGGTGTGTGAGTGTCTCTCTGTGATTAGCCACCAGCCACTAGGCGGTGTGTGTGTGTCTCTCTGTGATTAGCCACCAGTCACTAGGCGGTGTCTGCGTGTCTCACTGTGATTAGCCATCAGTCACTAGGCGGTGTGTGAGTGTCTCTCTGTGATTAGCCACCAGTCACTAGGTGGTATCTGAGTGTCTCACTGTGATTAGCCATCAGTCACTAGGCGGTGTGTGAGTGTCTCTCTGTGATTAGCCACCAGTCACTAGGTGGTATCTGAGTGTCTCACTGTGATTAGCCATCAGTCACTAGGCGGTGTGTGAGTGTCTCTCTGTGATTAGCCACCAGTCACTAGGCGATGAGTGAGCCGCATTCACCTCCATTAGCCCACGCCTCCAGCAAAGCCGCTCGCGACAAACACAAAGACGAAGGTTTCGTCTTTGTGAAGCGTCAGACTCTTGCTCAGCACAGAGATCCCCGCGTCGCCAGACCGCCTGCGCAAGTCCCGTGAGCGACGCCTGCACGGGAGCACGAGGTGCTGGTGTGGACAGGCCTACGCCCGCTCGCCTTTGTCTCCCCAGGATGATGGTCTACACATCGCGCAAGTTCCGCGTGTAAGGCCGAGTCCACCAAGGGGATGCACAAGACCGGATCAGACATCCCTCACCGACGTTAGTCGTGAACCGGAATCGAACTTGGGGTCGCCGTGTTCGTAGCGCAGCACGCAAACCACTACAACTCGACACGTACACGCAGACACGTGCAGCGCTCACCACCGGCGCTCACCACGAACGCTCACCAAGCTCGATTCATGAATCAATACAATAATCGATTATTTCCTCGAATTTGTCTGCACAATGTGGCTATCTCCATGAGCCTGAAGGGGACACCACCATCTGTCATTTGTCTGAATCAGCGCCGACTCTTACATCGGTGAGTGTTAAGAATCGGGATTCATCAACGCATCGAGACTTTCACGAGGCGTCCTTTTATTTGGCACCAAGTCGGTGGAGCAGCTTCCTCGGACACATGACGCACGCACCCAAACGTCCTCCGTTTGAGAGAAATGATCTTGAGATTCGTGACAGGTGGCGGCGGCATGGAGAAGGCGCTCATCCAGCAGTGGATTGGCCACGGCTGCTGCTGCTGCTGCTGACGATGAATTAGTGAACAAGCGAGCAGACAGGACCGGGTGAATGTCAACACGCGCTCATGTTGGTGGCGCCTGGAACTCCCACAATCCCTTTTCCTTTTCGCCGTCGTGAATGTTTAAGACTTCTTGCCACGCACCGGGCGTTTAATTTTGATGAAGGCTTCTATGAATATTTAAATTAACGACTTCCACTTTACTTTGATGAAAGCTCTCAGGCAATGACATCAGCCCAACTCGCCGGCACGAGGTGGAGAGCGGAGCGGCGTCCAAGCCACGGGATGATTCTCACTCCACACGCTCGGCACGTCTGGCGTAAGGCACTAGCACTAGAGTTCAAGGTAGGCTTGTGCATATATTATGAAGTTTAAGTTAATTTTATGTAACAAGGTGAGAACTCAAGAGGCGAGGGTCATCTCATTTGCGAGATTGACGCGGGACATTAGTCTGCCAGTAGGTAGCGATTATTGATTATATTACGTGTGTATGATTATTGATTATATTGTGTGTGTATGATTATTGATTATATTGCGTGTGTATGATCCCAATTGAGTAAGTTTACAGTGTCATTTTCGCCTTCGTACGATGTGTACCATGACAGCGGCACACAGTGGCATCCTCTTGCCAATGACGCCACGGGATCTTTAACGTGCACGATGAGTGAAGCAGACGGCGCGTAGTAGTAGTAGTATCATGATGGTTCATACACCGCAGTAATAATCAGGGCGGCCGCTGGATCTGAACCGCGAATCTCTGCAACTAGCGGGGAACGCGCGTTGCAGGAACAGCGTTCCGTCTGCTCTGGCTGGGAGCAAGCAGTGACCCTAAGACGCATTGTGAATGGGCTCCGGTGTCAGATCGAAAATCACAGAAGGCGCCCGATCTCGTCACATCTCGGTCGCCTAGCAGGGTTGAGTCTGGATAATACCGCTGCGGTGGGCGGCCACCATGCATATCAGGTATTATAGGCTGCGTGGTGAGCAGCAGCGTGCGTAACAACTTCATTGTTGCCCTGTCCGTCCATGCCTCCCACGTCTATGCTCCCCGCCTTCAACCACGAGTTGACCAGCGTGGTGAAGTATGGTCGAACAACAACCCCCCTGCACAGACATTATCATCATTAGCAGCCACGATACATCCACAGCTGGATGAAGGCTTCACCACGCCACCGCTCTCTCTCTCACGCAGGATGAAGAACTTCTAAATGTTCAACGTTGCTAATTGAACTCGCTCTCCGGTGGCGAGGGGGCCTTTAGAGCGGGCCCGAGTGGCCCATGCTGAGGGCTCCTCGCTTCAAGGATGAATGGGGAGGGGGGGGGTCGTAGACTCGTGGTTACGCGGAGATTACACTTTGTCCCCGCGTTTACTGCCCTATCGCTCGCACCTAATCAACTTTTAATCCCTTTATTCCTCCGCTCTCTGAGCCACTGTCAACACCATAATCCGTGTGCGTTTGCATGTATGCATTTGGGGAGCGGTGGCGCAGTGGTTAGCGCACTGCGTGAAACGAGTTTGATTCTTTGTTCACGACCAATAACAGTTGCGAATTTCTGAAATGGTCTTCGGAGGCCGAAGACCATTTCATTAGGGAGAATAAGGCGGCCAGTTGTGGTGCTGGCCACCCACCCCTCGTGTGCTGTGCCAGCCTTTCAGGTGCTCGCCAACAGCACTTGCCCCACCAGTCTGTTGCAAGCTATACGGGGGATCTTTGTCTTTGTGTGTGTGTCAGTGTGCTCACTGCGCACGTCGCTTCGATAATTACAAAACCAAACGATCCGCGCGTAGCCGTGTCGGAACTATAAAACTATAAACGCCGGTTACGATCGCGGTAAAACGAAACGCGCCAATTAAAGTAGATTGTCTTTAATTCCCTAAATTGGAAGGAACGGTCGTCATAAAAATAATAAAACGGCGCTGCTGTCGAAAACACGGAGCGCGGTTGCGGTGGGGATGAGACGGCCCGCCCGGCGCCAACTCGTGCAGTGTCCGGCTGTGTGCCTCTCGGGCTGCGCGCCTCTCCGATGTGGCTTCGCGAGGTGCGGGCACGATGTCCGACGTTTCGGCCATCCGAACGTGCACGTGGAGCGCGCGCGAGTGTCTGGGCATGCGCTACAGGGCGATCCTTGCACGCGTAGGTGTCTATGACCTTGGTGTATGCATGTTGAGCTTCTTTCGTACCGCACGTAGCTAACCGGAAGGAAGAGCGTTCCAGACGTCCGCAGAAGCGCATCTGAAAGGGCGCGACGCAGTGATCTTTGTTCGATGGTCAGCCAACGCCGCTGCTGCTGTGATGATGAGCGGAGTTCTCTACGGAAGAGAAGGCGCGGCCCACAGGGTTCCCCACTCCATACCTCGTCACACCCCCAGGGCCCATGCCCACCTCCTCACACCCCCAGGGCCCGTGCCCACCTCGTCACACCACCAGAGCCCGTGCCCAGCTCGTCACACCACCAGGGCCCGTGCCCACCTCCTCACACCCCCAGGGCCCGTGCCCAGCTCGTCACACCACCAGGGCCCGTGCCCACCTCCTCACACCACCAGAGCCCGTGCCCACCTCCTCACACCACCAGAGCCCGTGCCCAGCTCGTTACGCCACCAGAGCTCGTGCCATCCTCCCTGCTCTACTCGGCGATACGTCGAGTCATCCGGTCACACCTGAGGAGCGCGGATCCCCCGCTGTGGCCGCCGTGCGGAACGAGGAAGCGGGGAACAGCCTCGAATGACCCCCCCCCCCCTGCCCCCCGCATTGTCTGGGGCGCTCTTTGTGTCGCGAGCGCCGCTTGAACGCGCCGCGAGACGAGCCGACGGCCCCGTCACGCGCGACCGCGTGGAGGTTTATTTTGTGCTTCCGAGTCCTGCGCTGCCGCGCGCCGCCGGTGTTTTTTGCGGGTCGTGACGGATCTGGCCTCAAAGGACGGGGATCGCGGTTGAAGACCGGTGGAGGGGGGCTGAAGAGAAGGGGGTGAAGAAAGGGGAGGGGGAGAAACGTGCGAGATTGAGTGGAGTCGTTGCGGAGCGCGAGCGTTGAACACGCATGTCCAGACTGCGCGGTCCGAGCATCACCTTCATCAGAGCAACCACCCTCCTCATTGCAATTACGGTTATGAAGCCCTAAAGGATTTTAACAGGTCTCAGAGCACAAAACCACATGATTTTAAGACGACTAGTGAATGGTAATGAACAGTGCAATTAGAATGAAGAGTAGAACTACAATAATTAATTATTATTATTATATTAACTCGTGATGCGCAGAAGAGAGGGAGAGGACGAGGTGCGGGGAGGAGGAGCCACGGACGAGCGGGGAAGCAGCGGCCACGTGACGAGCCGGCGCCAAATCTCCCCGAGCTCTGCGGTCCTCGATATACGAAGTCGCTGCCGGCCAATGAATGATTCTTTACTCGTGGGAGGTAAACTTAGAGCCCGCAGGAGACCTACGTGTGCGAGGGGGCAACACTCGATCTCACACAGACGGGACAGATGGAGTCCACAATTTGCTGTGGCGCCTTCTCCTGGCCAGCCAGGACTCAGCTGCACTCCGAGAAGCGCGCACGGAGCACAAACGCGCGCTCTCGTGCTCTCTGTGTGGCCTGTGATGTCCGTTTTGTTACATTTGTCGCCTGCATTCTACACGTGTTTGGATTTTGTAATTTGCGCGGAGATGCGGCAAAACCGCGGAGTTCGTTGGCCGCTCGTTGCAGGGAGGTTCACGGTTCGAACCCCCGACAGGCCGCCCTGGTTAACGCTGTTGTGCGAGCGTTGACCGTGTAGGATTACTACGCACCGTCTGCGTCACAGTGGACGTTAAAGATCCCGTGGCGTAATTCGAAAAGAGGAGAGACCGTTGCCCTACAAATTTACCAAATTTGAAAAAAAACTACAACCACCACGACTACGAGCAGCGCTCGTTTATCCAGGAAAGCCTCGCTGGGTTTCGAGGCTCTTTTCAGGAGGGTCCTGCCAAGTTTTTGCCGTAACTTTAGTCATTTTCCGGTACAAAAAAACAAGAAAGTGTGCGCATTGGGATGCGTGGCCAACGCCACGGGTATTGTGCGTGTTTCTTCTCTACGGAGACACGGGTATTGTGCGTGTTTCTTCTCTACGGGGGGGGGAGGCTGGAGAACCCGGAGGGAACCCGCGCAGACCACGTGGGAGATCGTACACACGCAGAACGGCGCCCCGGTCGGGAATGGAACCTAGGCGCTTGTCGCCGTGATGCGCGACGGTTCGCGTGGCGCTGCCGCGCTGATTTGTGTTGACGTGGAACGCAGGTTGACAGCGACACCTCAAGTCGGCCGCGGGTTGATGAAGCGATCGGATGATAACAGTGTCGATGACGTCGTCTCAGTGACCCTGGATAAATAACCAAGCAAAGACAAAGATCCCCCGTATAATCTTAATTTTAGAACTTTCGTGACTGCAGGAATTATTATTTGGTTCTTTCGGTTAAGTCACGTCTAAAGATAAAATAATAAATTAAATTAAATAATAGAATACGACGTTGCAATCGAAACGTCGTATTCTATTATTTAATTTAATTTATTATTTTATCTTTAGACGTGACTTAACCGAAAGAACCAAATAATAATCCCCCGTATAGTTCTTTTCAACAGACTGTTGGGGCAAGTGCTGTTAGCGAGCACCTATGAAGGCCGACACGGCACACGAGGGGGTGGGTGGCCATCACCACGCCTGGACGCCTTTGTCTCCCGAGTGGCCATGTTTACACACCGCACCAGGTACTCATTTGAGGCTGAGTCGACCTAGGGGAGGCCCATGACCGGTTCAGATAATCGTCACTGGTGTTGGCCGTGAGCAGGAATGGAATTCGGATCGCCGGGTTCGTAGCCCAGCGCGCTAACCGCTACCCAACCGCTCCCCATATACAATTACAAAGATCAACCCTATAGACATACCGTGTACTGACAGGTACACTTTAAATGTAACATTAAAGTTTCACTTTGTAACATTAAAGTTACACTTTAATGTTACAAAGTGTTGTTGTCTTGGTGTGGTCTGGGACTGTTTTTGTTGTTATTTTTGCTGCCTTGAACTCGCTTGCATTTCGTATTGACACATCGGAAGGAATGAATGTACACGTGCAATTTGTACTTATAAACTGTATCTAGGATTATTGTTGACCATTTCTATATTTTTCACTCCCATCGTTTTATTTGTATTTGTTGTTGTAACTTTGCTGTCCCGTCCGGATTGGACATCTGTGAACAACAACTTCATAGCTCATCGGATTCCTCCAGGATAAATACAGATTCTGATTCTGACATACACACATACACCCGTACACAGATACATTGATCCCCGTGTATGTATGTTGAACTTCTTTCGCACCGGACGTAACCAACCGTGCATATGCTCATAAAGAGGTGTTTGGGTTAGATCGCGCAAGTGTAAATGTGTTGTAACCCTCCACCACCCGACACACAGTGAGTTACGACTTCAGCCCACCGGTGTGTTGGAGAGTAAATCCACAACATTTACAATCTGAGTAGTACGACGTTTCGCTGGTAATTACATCTATCATCATCGGGCGATTTTACAAAATAGACCTTACTCGCTGTGTCGCGTGGTGGAGGGTTACGACACAAAAACCTTAATAATGAATAATATTGGTCGCGAAAGCTTACTGCGTGTTAAACGTGCAGGTGATGTGTGCAACTCGGATTATAGCGGGCATGGCGGACGAAGGGGTGGTGTTATGGCGAGCAACATATCCGGCCGCCTTTGTCTCCCCAAGTGCTGATGTCATTACACCACACCAGGTACTCATTTTAGGCTGAATTGACTTCGGGGAGAACAGAGAACGGTTCAGCTACCGCTCGTCACTGATGCCAGCCGTGGTCGGGAATCCAGTCAACTTTATAGAGGTCACGTGGGGCGAGTTTACCCACTATCAGGCGAGTGCCACGTGTCCCGACTTGGTGTGTATTTGCACAGAGAAGAAGATGATGATGTTGATGATGATGTTGATGATGTTGATGATGATGATGTTGATGATGCGGATGATGTTGTTGATGATGATGATGTTGATGGCTTCACAGGAGAAGGCAGACCGTGGCGGCTCGAGAGGACTGCAGTCTGGGAAGCCCGGGGACAGGGATCACACCGATGGTTCGTTGCAACGTTGGTTGCTTGCGGTCCTGTGGCAAAGGTGAGTGGTGAAGGAGGAAGTGGTGTAGGAGGAGATGAGGTGTGTGGAGGGTGTATGTACGTGTGTGTGTACGTGTGTGTAGGGGATGTAGGGTGTGTGTGGAGGGTGTGTGCACGTGTGTGTGTGTGTGTGGCGCGTGTGTTTAATTTATCTTCACGTCTTGTATATGTGTAAATCTGTATACCCTGACGCAGTGTGTAAACATTACAACGAGGGAGACAGAGGTCTGGCCTGGTGTTTGCCACCCATCCCGTGCCGGCCTTAATAGGTGCTCGCTAACAGCACTTGCCCCAACAGTCTATTAAGGCTATACGGGGAATATTTATACGTACATGCATACAACTCGTGTGTGCACGCTCACGCGTGTGTGCACGCGCACGCGTGTGTGCATGCCGCGCGTGTGTGCACGCTCACGCGTGTGTGCACGCACACGCGCATGTGCATGCCGCGCGTGGGCATGCCGCGCGTGTGTGCATGCCCGCGCGTGTGTGCATGCGTGTGTGCATGCCGCGCGTGTGTGCATGCCCACGCGTGTGTGCATGCCGCGCGTGTGTGCATGCCCGCGCGTGTGTGCATGCCGCGCGTGTGTGCATGCCCACGCGTGTGTGTCGGCACGTGTCCCAGTCCGCACCGAGCGTGGCGGCCACTCAGCCGCCCTCTGCGCGAGCCGCCCCCACGCCGCCCCCCCTCGCCCCAGCGGCAGCAGCGGCAGCGGCAGCGGCGAGGGGGGGAGGGGTCACGCCGGCGTCGTGAAGCGCAGGGCACCTTGCGGGGTGCATGGGGGGTAGGAGGGGGCAGGAGGGGAGGGGCTGCTTGTACCCCTCCCCTTCACCACCGCGTGCTGCTGGGAAGCCGACTGCTGTGGAACAGTGAACGCTGATATTGGCACAAAGCGGCGATTGTGTGGAGCGGTGGCTATAAATGGTTAAAGAGTAATTTCGGCGGAAAGGTGGAGATGGATAGATAGGTAAATAATTAAATAACGGGGCGCAAGAAATTCTACACGGGGGGGGGCGGGCGGGGCGCGGCCATAAAGATCCTCCCGGGCTATTGGCGACCTGAGCGAGGGCATCGCTGGGAAGGTGTTTGCCTCTCCTATGCACAGCGCACAGGTGTGTGCCGTGGGGCGGGGTGGGTGAGACGTGGGGGGGGGGGGGGTGAGACGTGGGGGGGGGGTAGCTTCCTTCCCGCTGTCTACCCAGCAGCACCGCCACGAGAGGCCGGCCTGCCGAGCCCATGTGGTGTGATTGTGTGTGGTGTGATTGTCTGTGGTGTGATTGTCTGTGGTGTGATTGTCTGTGGTGTGATTGTCTGTGGTGTCATTGTCTGTGGTGTGATTGTCTGTGGTGTGATTGTCTGTGGTGTCATTGTCTGTGGTGTCATTGTCTGTGGTGTGATTGTCTGTGGTGTGATTGTCTGTGGTGTGATTGTCTGTGGTGTGATTGTCTGTGGTGTCATTGTCTGTGGTGTCATTTTCTGTGGTGTCATTGTATGTGGTGTCATTGTCTGTGGTGTGATTGTCTGTGGTGTGATTGTCTGTGGTGTGATTGTCTGTGGTGTGATTGTCTGTGGTGTCATTGTCTGTGGTGTCATTGTCTGTGGTGTCATTGTCTGTGGTGTCATTGTCTGTGATGTGATTGTCTGTGGTGTCATTGTCTGTGGTGTCATTGTCTGTGGTGTCATTGTCTGTGGTGTGATTGTCTGTGGTGTGATTGTCTGTGGTGTGATTGTCTGTGGTGTGATTGTCTGTGGTGTGATTGTCTGTGGTGTCATTGTCTGTGGTGTCATTGTCTGTGGTGTCATTGTCTGTGGTGTGATTGTCTGTGGTGTCATTGTCTGTGGTGTCATTTTCTGTGGTGTCATTGTATGTGGTGTCATTGTCTGTGGTGTCATTGTCTGTGGTGTCATTGTCTGTGGTGTCATTGTCTGTGGTGTGATTGTCTGTGGTGTGATTGTCTGTGGTGTGATTGTCTGTGGTGTCATTGTCTGTGGTGTCATTGTCTGTGGTGTCATTGTCTGTGGTGTCATTGTCTGTGGTGTCATTGTCTGTTGTGTCATTGTCTGTGGTGTCATTGTCTGTGGTGTGATTGTCTGTGGTGTCATTGTCTGTGGTGTCATTGTCTGTGGAGTGATTGTCTATAGCCTCTATGCGCTGTAAATATTTGCGTGTTTGCTTAATAGTCCTTGGACGCACGATGCAAATTCAAAGCATCGTCAGCTATGACGGCGACGTGCACAGTGGAAGCAGAGCGCCACAGAGGCGAGACGGCGCCCGAGCACGGTGCGCATCTTGATTCGAGCCTTATTTGCAGAAAATGTTTTCTCAGCAACATTTCCCTTCGCGCTGCTCGATCACAGGTCACCTGCAGGGCGCGTTCAATCATCAACGGCGGTGACGCGGCTTTGCCTCCTGTACCGCAGCGTGAGACACTTCGAGATGTAAACCAAGAAGACCAACATGCAACATATTCGCGGTTTAAGACGTTGAAGAGTTTTGCGACCAATATTATCCATAACAAACGTTTGTTCTGGGTTAGATCGCGTTAATATAAAATGTGTTTTTAAACAACCACCACCGACACCGCCAATTGGTAAAGATTTCCACGTAAACAAACGCGACAATTCGTGACTACTTCAGCGCACCGAAACAGGAAGACTTCTTCACAATTCTCGCACATCACCTGGTGAAGCTGGTTGCAATGTTGTGAGTTTACTCTAAACACAAACCGACGCGCTGAGAGAGTAAGCACTTGGCACGCTTTGTCGACGTGACAAACATTACTTATTGACTGTGTCGGGTGGTGGTGGGTTAACGACACATTTATATTGACTCAACACACCAGTCAACGACACTGTGGCCTTCGTAGATTATAAATCTTTGAAATAGGCGACGTTTCGGGCAATGGCCCTTCATCGTGATGAAAATACAGAGTGGCCAGAGAGATGCCCTGAATGAGAGCTGGAGCCTGCGGGAGACGCGCCGCCACGTCCCGGGGCACACGGCACGCGGACTCTCTGGCTAGCCGGGCACATCACATCTCCCTGTCGAGGACGTGGATGTACAACCGCCTCAATGCGCATGGGTCTTCCCGTGCAGTCGTCCTTAGATGGAGATAGACAAATTCTCAAATACACGGGGGGATACATCGCATGTCGCGATCTTAACGGATTTCGCGTGAGATTTGCGTGTGTACGGATGCGAGGTGGAGCGGTGCAGCAGCATGTGCTCACATCCTCCCACCGGAGGCTCATTCCTTGTCACGGCTGACATCAGTGGCGAGTGATATTTTAAACGGTCATATGCTCCGCATGCCCTTCAGCGGGTCGCACTAGACCAGATTGGTGAAGTATGGACACAACAACCCCTATGACCGACACGGCGTGGGAGGCCTTCATCCAACAAACGGTTGAAAACAATTCGTCTTCATTTGATCGAAATGCACTCTGCAGTACCAATTATTTATCATATTTGTGAATTTAAATTATTCGCGCGCTGAAACTCTATGCCGACGTGTATCGTAGCTTAGTAAACATCCTCCGGATGCGGCGGCGTAGCTCTGCAGCGTGCAGGCGGTGCAACTGCGCCCGGGCCCACGGGCCCGATCGGCGCAGGGGCCTGGCTACCACGAGTGGGGTCCGTTGGGCAGGGGGCCGTCGTATCCCTGGCACCAGCAGCCAGGCCAACGGCCCACGCCAGCGCTGTTGAGATGAGAAGCAATTGGAATTCGAGAGTCGGGTTGTGTTTAAACGCTGGTCACGTGGTGTGGTGTGATGTGACGCTCAGTGAACGAGGACGTGTCTGAGAGTAGAACACGTTGAGAAGGGACGAGTCGTTGTAGGATGCTCAAGCAGTGACTTCTCACTGCAACGGCCCCCGCCGCGTCAGCTGGGTGGAGTGGCCTGCAATACTGCACTCGCTATAGATAGCGCGTGACACAGTCCTGGGCGGAAACAACAACAACAATAACAACAGCCGCCATACACCACTAAAGTGGCGGTGACATCTCCAACCGCGCCTGTGCCAGACTAGGTACACACCGTGTGGCTTAGGAGGTCACGAGACGAGACCCAGGTGTGATGGGCAGTTGCGTCACATCTTACCCCCCCCAACCCCTTACACAGACAAAGCTCCCCGTGTAGCCTCCACAGACTGTTGGACAAGTGTCGTTTCGTGAGCACATGCTCGCATTGACCATACGAAGATCCCCCATATAGCCTTTAAAAGTATATCCACCCTAACGACACATATAGGGACAGATACGGCATACAATGCAATCGCTGTACATTCACACAACAAAGGATAACAGATGAAACGCTCCGGGGCGATCTGCGGAGCTGTGCGGTAAAGTTATACGGGGCGAGTCCGCTGTAATGCCGGCAATCGCCGCTGCAGTAAATGCATGAAGGGATCTCTGTCGAGCCCGTTTACGATGCGAATCATAAACGAATCTAAACAAAGAGTCGCTCTGTCCGAGTTTTTAGGGCCTCTGAACGAGCCTCTTACACACACCTGAATCATCATTACCACCACCACCACCATCATCATCACCACCATCATCATCATCACCACCATCACCATCATCCTCATTATCACTACCACCACCGTTATCATCACCACCACCATCATTACCATCATCATCACCACCACCACCATCATCCTCATTACCACCATCATCATTTCCGCCACCACCACCACCATGACCATTACCGGCTGTGTCGTGCACATCCGCACGTCCCGACTGATGAGTCCTAATAAGGGCGAAGGCGTCTCCACTGGTCCCTTGTGTTTCATTGCCGCCGGTCGCGATGGCCGCGTCTTCTCGGTGTTCTCTCACTCGTGGCGTCAACGACAAAATGTCCACGCATGCAGTTCACTTGAGCTGATGGTCTGGACGAGGCTGAGTTGAGAGATTTTGTGTATGCGATGCCCCACACCTATGAGCAGAGGTGTGGACTCGAGTCATGTGACTTGGACTCGAGTCAGACTCGAGTCATGAATTTGATGACTTGCGACTCGACTTGGACTTGCATAACAATGACTTTGTCCCACCTATGAGATGTGGACTCGAGTCATGTGACTTGGACTCGAGTCAGACTCGAGTCATGAATTTGATGACTTGCGACTCGACTTGGACTTGCATAACAATGACTTTGTCCCACCTCTGCCTATGAGTGTCGTTAAATCTACAGTCGTTGTGTCTCTGCCTGCGCTGTTGTGTTTGTTGTGGTCGTGTTTGTGTATCTCTGTGTAAATGAACAGTGATCCTGTGTGTACACACAGAGTGTGCTTGTGTGTAAACATGTAGAGTTGTCTGTGCGTTGTGTTATTATGCATGTGTTATTATATCAATATGTGTACACGTTCAATCGTGCGCATGTAAATGTGTGTATATGTGTACATACGAAGTGTTGTTGTTTTTGTCTAACCGCGAGAACACTTGTGGCAACGCAGCGGTAACACCTGAGCCTCACATCAACAAGCACCTGGGTTCGATTGCGTCCCCCTGTTTCTTCAGCGTGTGTTAGTTAGCAATGTGTGTGGAGTTTGTACGTTCTCGCCCTGTTCTTCAGCGTGTGTTAGTGAGCAATGTGTGTGGAGTTTGTACGTCATCCCCCTGTTCTTCAGCGTGTGTTAGTGAGCAATGTGTGTGGAGTTTGTACGTCATCCCCCTGTTCTTCAGCGTGTGTTAGTGAGCAATGTGTGTGGAGTTTGTACGTCATCCCCCTGTTCTTCAGCGTGTGTTAGTGAGCAATGTGACCGTGTTGGCCAAACATCCCAATGCCGAAGCAGAACGTGTAAATGAGTGAACGCGTTCTCAGTTGGGACGCCGCACAGCAGCAGCATCGCTCCTTGATTGTTAAAACCTGGCAAGACCCTCCTGCAAAACATAGTCTCGATACTCAGTGAGGCATTCCTGCGTAAAACAGCGTCACAACAATACTTATTACTACAATTATTACTACAATAAGAAGCATTATTGTTGTTGTTCTTGTTAAATCATCGCTGTTTCCCATTCGGATGCGAGCCGGGACCTTTGACCCCAGGCTGTGGGGCAGGAGTGAGGAGGGGGCGAAGCGGCGTCCACTGGGCCCCGGGCGTCTCCCGGTGTCGCGGCCGCCCCGGGCCCGTGGCCGTGCGGCTGCCTCCAGCACACGCGGGGAGTGGACGCGCGGTGCGATGAGCAGATCAACACTCGGGTGGCTTCTTTGTCCGCACGGCTGATGTTGACGAAGAGCGACAGCCGTCATGTCGCACGGCGTGCTCGATGAGCCATATGACGGCGTCAGGAGCGGGAGTGGTGAATCAGCGCCGCCGCCGCCGCCGCCGTGATGGTGGTGGTGTCGCCTCCGTCGTGATTGTGGATCGGGCGTCGAGTCGTTCCGCGTCCCACGGCTCCCTTCTGGGTGGTGGCCACAGTCTCCGCACACTGCCCGGAGAGTTTTTAATCTTCCCATTTGTGCATCATCATCGTCATCATCCAGTATCTGCATCTGCTGCACCGTACGATGTGTTTACATGGGGGGTGTAAACATGTCTCTCCTGCCAAGCCGGACAGGGTCCCCTCCACCCGTTAACGAGCGGCAATTAATGGGATGTCCCTAATTGGGGGAGGAGTGGGAGGGGTTGCTGGTCCGGGGTCAGTGATTCCATCTGCCCCCAACTAACCTCCACGACCATCCCCCCCTCCTCTCTAAACCTCAGCACATCACCCCCCCCACTACCGCCCCCCGAAACCAACCCCCCGATCCCCCACTCATAACAACGCCCCCCATCCCACGCAATCACTCCCGCCCCCCTCCTCCTCTCTAAACCTCAGCACATCACCCCTCCCCCCACTACCGCCCCCCGAAACCACCCCCCCGACCCCCCACTCATAACGCCCCCCCCCCACGCAATCACTCTCGCTCCTGCGCGTGTAATTGAGAGCACTTCAATCCTTAGTGGGCGAGCGGGCGGGCGGGCGAGTGAACGAGTCCACGCTCTCGCCCCCCGTGTCTGTTCGTGCCACATTCCGCTCGTCAATTCGTGAGTTCATTCGTTCGTTATTCGTTCGTTGGTAAACTTTTGAAACGCGCGCGAATTGAAGTAAAAAACGATGTTGTCCAGAGGCGAGGGAGATTTGGAGAAGAGAGCCGAGTCGTGAGATTCTGCCGGAATGGGACCCAAGGCGAGGAGGGGGGTGACGAGGCATACAATTCCAAACGCCTGGAGCTGCGAATCCCTTTTGGGGGGCCTCACATGGCAAACACAAAGATCCCCATGATGGCCCGAACAGACTGTTGGGGCAAGTTCTGGTTGCGAAATTCACCGATGAAGGCTGTCGCGGCACACGAGGGGGTGAGTGATCAAAACCTCGCCCGGCCGCCTTTGTTTCTCCAATGACGATGTTTAAACATCGCACCAGGTACTCATTTGAGCCTGAGTCGACCTAGGGGAGGCCCAGGACCGATTCGGATAATCGTCACAGGGGGAATCGAACTTGGGTGGCGGGGATCGTAGCAAAGCGTGCTAACCCTTGCACCACCGCTCCCCTCTCGCACATACATATACAAACACCCACATATATACACACACACACATATTTATATAACGCAATGCTCTCTCACACTCAAAGTTACGCATATACACCACACTCTCAATTACACACTCATACACGTCCTCACTACTTTCACACTTACACGCATTGGTTATTCTTTTTGCGATTTCGTCTGTTAACATTTTTATTTTTTATCTGACAGCACTTTGTACGACATCTTTTTCACGAAATATTGCTATAGAAATAAAGACTTGATTGATTGAGACTTGATAGATGTACATGTGTGTCCACGTGTCGTCATTACGTGTTTGCTATGTGCGTGTCAGTTGATACCCTGGTCACCATTGCAAACGAAATTATCCCAACATCACAAAGGAATTTCCAGGTGAAATATTTTAATTCATAAAATAACATTAAATAACGCATTCTCTCCCGCAACACGGCGTCGATAGATACTTGACCATGAACGTTGTGCCAAGTATTGCCTTGCGACAGCTCCACTCCACTGGAAACCTAACAAGTATGGGATGAATATGAAGACAACAAAGGTGCTGATGAGACGCGGTGTACCGAAACCGCTGCGGCGTTGTGCTTCGACTGCATCAATGCTGCTGAAATGATGCACTGTCGCAAGGCGGCCTTGTGGCTTATGGGATGCGTACAAATAACGATCGTTTGTCACGTGCTCAGACGGACACGTGAAGATAGTTTGCGATGCTGCTGGTGCATAAATTAACAAAAAACAAACCATCAACACATGCGTCGATAACACCGTGATCTTAACATAAACAAAACATTATCGGTGACGTTTCGGGCAGCGGCGCTTCTTCACAGCACGCCGACAACCATTTGTTGAGTGTGTTGAGTTTTTGCCAGGTATATGAACGGGAGAGATTGTCTATTCATCTATTATTGTTGGTATTGTTGGTATTACGTCCACTTTTGTCGTCTCCACATCACACGCAGTCTGCAGCCTCACCAGGCGAGGGGCTATGTACACACACACACACACGCGTGTGTGTGTCTACATATATTTCCAATCTCGAATCTCACGGCATTCGCCGATGATATACTACGATATAGGAATGGGGTGACCATAATTAATTCTTTATATGATGAAATTCGCCAATCTGCTTTGCGTGAGTTATTCGCGCTGTAACAATCCGCGAGCGGGCTGGCGTGCGGTCGAGCGAGGGAGGGATGGAGAGAGGGAGGGAGGGAGATGGGGAAGGTGAGGGATGGAGGGAGGTTTTTGTTCATCTCAACCTTTCCGGCGCAATTCAATCGAAGTCGTTCGCGTGAGAGGAGCCGTGCCCTCAGGAGCCGTGCCCTCAGGAGCCGTGCCCTCAGGAGCCGTGCTCTCAGGAGTCGTGCTCTCAGGAGCCGTGTTCTCAGGAGCCGTGTTCTCAGGAGCCGTGCCCTCAAGAGCCGTGCTCTCAGGAGCCGTGCCCTCAGGAGCCGTGCTCTCAGGAGCCGTGTTCTCAGGAGCCGTGTTCTCAGGAGCCGTGCCCTCAGGAGCCGTGCTCTCAGGAGCCGTGCTCTCAGGAGTCGTGCTCTCAGGAGCCGTGCCCTCAGGAGCCGTGCCCTCAGGAGTCGTGCTCTCAGGAGCCGTGTTCTCAGGAGCCGTGTTCTCAGGAGCCGTGCCCTCAGGAGCCGTGCTCTCAGGAGCCGTGCTCTCAGGAGTCGTGCTCTCAGGAGCCGTGCCCTCAGGAGCCGTGCTCTCAGGAGTCGTGCTCTCAGGAGCCGTGCCCTCAGGAACCGTGCCCTCAGGAGCCGTGCTCTCAGGAGTCGTGCTCTCAGGAGCCGTGTTCTCAGGAGCCGTGTTCTCAGGAGCCGTGCCCTCAGGAGCCGTGCTCTCAGGAGCCGTGCCCTCAGGAGCCGTGCCCTCAGGAGTCGTGCTCTCAGGAGCCGTGCTCTCAGGAGCCGTGCCCTCAGGAGCCGTGCTCTCAGGAGCCGTGCCCTCAGGAGCCGTGCCCTCAGGAGCCGTGCCCTCAGGAGCCGTGCTCTCAGGAGCCGTGCTCTCAGGAGCCGTGCTCTCAGGAGTCGTGCTCTCAGGAGCCGTGCCCTCAGGAGCCGTGCCCTCAGGAGCCGTGCCCTCAGGAGCCGTGCTCTCAGGAGCCGTGCCCTCAGGAGCCGTGCCCTCAGGAGCCGTGCCCTCAGGAGCCGTGCCCTCAGGAGCCGTGCCCTCAGGAGCCGTGCCCTCAGGAGCCGTGCCCTCAGGAGCCGTGCTCTCAGGAGCCGTGCCCTCAGGAGCCGTGCCCTCAGGAGCCGTGCCCTCAGGAGCCGTGCCCTCAGGAGCCGTGCTCTCAGGATTCGTGCTCTCACCTCCTCTGGGTTCGCGACCTCCCGCGGAGCCCGCGGGACACCGCGAGCCGCTGACGAACAGCGCAGAAGCGCGGCGCCTCCCTCGGCCCCACGAACCGAATGAGAGGGGACAGAATATTATTGGCGACGTTCATGACGTGATACTGCCGCATTTAGCCAAATCAGCGCGGTCTACGTGGACGTTCAGAACGTTCGAACGTTCAAGCGCTCTGCATGGGAGGCTGCTACTTCCTGCGTTTTCAGGCAGCGGCATTGGCAGCATCGCCGTAGTATTCTCTCTGTGATCCACCAACCCTTGCATCACTAAGCGCTCGATCGCAGGCTCGAGCAGCCGCGTCCGAATTTAAACCGCGCGGTAGATCCGTAAAATATTATGACATAACGAATACATCGACATATGAGTTCAGCTATTCTATGAAGGTAAAAGCCGCCCGACGGGGTGCGTGGCCTACTCCTCCACGCTGCAAGAGGTGGAATTACCCACACGTTACCCCGCCACACGTGGGGCATTACCCACACGTTACCCCGCCACACGTGACGCATTACCCACACGTTACCCCACCACACGTGGCGCATTACCCACACGTTACCCCGCCACACGTGACGCATTACCCACACGTTACCCCGCTACACGTGGGGCATTACCCACACGTTACCCCGCCACACGTGGGGCATTACCCACACGTTACCCGCCACACGTGGGGCATTACCCACACGTTACCCCGCCACACGTGGGGCATTACCCACACGTTACCCCGCCACACGTGGGGCATTACCCACACGTTACCCCGCCACACGTGGGGCATTACCCACACGTTACCCCGCCACACGTGACGCATTACCCACACGTTACCCTGCTACACGTGGGGCATTACCCACACGTTACCCCACCACACGTGGGGCATTACCCACACGTTACCCCACCACATGTGACGCATTACCCACACGTTACCCCGCTACACGTGGGGCATTACCCACACGTTACCCCGCCACACGTGGGGCATTACCCACACGTTACCCCGCCACACGTGGGGCATTACCCACACGTTACCCCGCCACACGTGGGGCATTACCCACACGTTACCCCGCCACACGTGGGGCATTACCCACACGTTACCCCGCCACACGTGGGGCATTACCCACACATTACCCCGCTACATGTGGGGCATTACCCACACTTTACCCGCCTAACTGTGGTGACTGACGTCCCCATCGATGGTGCTGGGTGGATCCTGTGGCGACTGCCGCGCCGGGAGAACGGACTCCGCCCCCGCTCCGACCCCCGCGCCGCGCGGCGGCAGCGTCCCAGCGGCGAGCTGAGATCGAGGTCCGGGTTCCCTGTCAATCTCTCGCCTGAAACCCAAATCTCCACCTATCGACTCGCAGTATCCCCATCTCATAATTGCTTATAATAAACTTACATTCCATTTTCTAAATGCATCATAAAGTTATCAGTAATAATGCATTATTTTAATGAATTCGCCAGAAGCAATTTTGCAAACAATTTCAAATGACCCGCAAGTGCTCCATCACGCGGTGACGGGCACGGGGGGGCGGGGGGCAGAGGCTGGGGTGTAGGGTGGGGGTGTGTGTGTGTGGGTGTGTGTGTGTGGGTGTGTGTGTGTGGGTGTGTGTGTGAGGGTGTGTATATGAGGGTGTGTGTATGTCGATGTGTGTATGAGGGTGTATGGGTGTGTATGAGGGTGTGTGTGTGAGGGTGTGTGTATTTGTGTGTGTATGAGGGTGTGTGTGTGAAGGTGTGTGTGTGAGGGTGTGTGTATCAGGGTGTGTGTGTGTGGGTGTCTGTATGAGGGTGTGTGTATGAAGGTGTGTGTGTGAGGGTGTGTATATGAGGGTGTGTGTGTGTGTCTGTATGAGGGTGTGTGTGTGAAGGTGTGTGTGAGTGGGTGTGTGTATGAGGGTGTGTTGTGAAGGTGTGTGTGTGAGGGTGTGTATATGAGGATGTGTGTATGTCGATGTGTGTATGAGGGTGTGTGTGTGAAGGTGTGTGTGTGTCGGTGTGTGTATGAGAGTGTGTGTGTGTGGGTGTGTGTATGAGGGTGTGTGTGTGAAGGTGTGTGTGTGTGAGGGTGTGTATATGAGGGTGTGTGTGTGAGGGTGTGTGTATGAGGGGGAGCGATGGTCCAGTGGTTAACTCGCTACGAACGGTCCTGAGCCACCCATTGGATGACTCAACTTTGAATGAGTCCATGGGGTGGTGGGTAAACATCAGCGCTGGGGAGACAAAGGCGGCCGGGCGTGGTGCTGGCCACCCACCCTCTGGTGTGCCGTGCCGGCCTTCATAAGTTCTCGCTAGCAGCGCTTGCCCCAACAGTCTGTAAAAGCTACACGGGGGATATTTGTCTTAAAGTCGTTGTGTATCGTTGTGTTGGGCTTGGTGTTTGTATTTATATTTGTATTTGTATGTGATGGGTGAAAGGTGGGGGGGGGGGGGACCAGGGGGCGGGTGCGATGGGGAAGGTGGAGGAGGAAGGTGAGGGGAGGAAGGGGGCTGGGTTTATGCGGGGTCCGGGCCCCCTTAAATCATGAGACGCGTCTTAACCAACGCTCGCGTTCTCCATCATCTGAATGATCAGCGCGTCCGCATAGGAATAACACTCGCGAGCGCGTGTGCGAGAGTGTCTGTGCGCGTGTGTCTGTGCGCATGTGTCTGTGTGCGTGTGTCTGTGCGTGTGTCTGTGCGCGTGTGTCTGTGTGCGTGTCTGTGCGCGTGTGTCTGTGCGCGTGTGTCTGTGCGCGTGTCTGTGTGCGTGTATCTGTGCGCCTGTGTCTGTGCGCGTGTGTCTGTGCGTCTGTGTCTGTGCGCGTGTGTCTGTGCGCGTGTGTCTGTGCGTGTGTCTGTGTGCGTGTGTGTCTGTGTGCGTATGTCTGTGCGCGTGTGTCTATGCGCCTGTGTCTGTGCGCGTGTGTCTGTGCGCGTGTGTCTGTGCGCGTGTCTGTGCGCGTGTCTGTGTGCGTGTGTCTGTGCGCGTGTGTCTGTATGCGTGTGTCTATGCGCCTGTGTCTGTGCGCGTGTGTCTGTGCGCGCGTGTCTGTGCGCGTGTCTGTCCGCCTGTGTCTTTGCGCGTGTGTCTGTGCGCGTGTGTCTGTGCGTGTGTCTGTGCGCGTGTGTCTGTGCGCCTGTGTCTGTACGCGTGTGTCTGTGCGCGTGTGTCTGTGCGCGTGTCTGTGCGCGTGTCTGGGCGCGTGTGTCTTTGCGCGTGTGTCTGTGCGCCTGTGTCTGTGCGCGTGTGTCTGTGCGCGTGTGTCTGTGCGCGTGTGTCTGTGTGCGTGTCTGTGCGCGTGTGTCTGTGCGCGTGTCTGTGCGCGTGTCTGTGCGCGTGTCTGTGTGCGTGTGTCTGTGCGCGTGTGTCTGTGCGCGTGTGTCTGTGCGCGTGTGTCTGTGCGCGTGTCTGTGCGCGCGTGTCTGTGCGGGTGTGTCTGTGCGCGTGTGTCTGTGCGCGTGTGTCTGTGCGTGTGTCTGTGCGCGTATCTGTGCGCGTGTCTGTGCGCGTGTGTCTGTGCGTGTGTCTGTGCGCGTGTGTCTGTGCGTGTGTCTGTGCGCGTGTGTCTGTGCGCGTGTGTTTGTGGATGTTGGGTGGCGCAGTGGTGAGCGCGCTGCGCGACGAACCCGGCGACCCGAGTTCGATTCTCGATCACGGACAACACCAGTGACGATTATCTGAACCGGTCCTATGCCGTCCCGAGGTCGACTCATTCTCAAATGAGTATCTGGTGCGGTGTGTAAACATCGCCACTACGAAGACAAAGGCGGCCGGGCGTGGTGTTGGCCACCCACCACCTCGTGTTCGGTGCTGGTCATCGCCGTTCGCTAACAGGACGTGCCCCAAATATATAATCATGCTATACGGGAATCTTTGTATTTATATGTGAGCATTGCTTCATCTCAGCCCGAAACATTGTTCCTAAAATTATTTTGACCACGCCACATTAATCTCGCCTTATTCTGTGCTGAATATGTTTTTTTTTACCAGTGTTACTTCTAAATAATCTAAGAATATTATGGATTGGCGTACTTTAGTCATATATAGAATGTCCATAACACTTTCTAATCGACGTGTCCCCTTTGTCTCTCGGGCTAATTCCCAGTGTGCATCTCTCCAAGCTCTCTTGGCACTCTTAACTTCTCTCCCGTGTTCTTGGTCGCAGCGGCAATAATTCCGATCCACACGCAGTGGCACGTGGGTGGCGCTGATTGTACAAAGTCTTCACGAGGCCACACGATGGCAATTGGTCGCGTTCCGTGTTCAAGTTTAACCTTCAGAAAGGGCTCCAGTCCTGCTCTCCCCGCCTCACTCACTTCCCCAAATGACAAATCACAGACCCACCACCAGCCCCCTGTTACCAGGCGTGTTTAAACTGACAGCGAAGCACGGAAAGACGAATCTTCGTTCACGTCGCCGCCGACCAAGCAGGCGAGCAAGTTGGGATTAGAAAGAAGATGTTGAAGAAGAGACATTTCCTCAAACGTCACCGATTAGAAATTATTTTCTTTTAAGGGTACGGATTTACAGACGAGTATGTTCAGTTTTTTTTTTAACACATGTATGTTTAACTTCTTTCGCACCGTACATTGCCACATGTGTTCCGAATTAAAGTCTGCATTTGTTTACACCACGGGGTGAGATGACAATTCACCTTTGAGCATGCTTTCTGATGACACCTATTTTTTTAAAGGCATATTTACATGTACTTACCTATAGCAGCAATTTAGTAAAAGACAAACCATTCAATAATCACAAAAGTGTTACTTCTGAATAAACACATTAAAATGACAAATCACGTTATCAAATGTTTCTGGCGCGTTGCATTGTGGGAATATGTGTTCGTGTGAGAGGGCAAGGCCCAACCACCATGTCAATGAAAGGGATTTACCTCTCCTACATCTGCAAGTGATGAATTAACATCAGACATCACTGTGATGTGATGTCTGATGTTAATGTGTAGCCTACGAGCGTGCGTTTGATTCAGTGGAAAATAATGCAGGAGTTTAAACTCGCACCAACAAGGCCTGAAAGAATAAACAAGTAGAAATTATGAAAATAACATATAAAGATGGAACAGATGCACTAGAATTGCATTTAGACAGTGAAATGTTACAAATCGCAAGAGAAATCAGAAAACTCAGTAGAAGCTACGATGAGAATATTGGATTTTACAAATGAAGACATATATATAATTATGAACTTATGAACTCAGTTCAAAATAGCTGACGACGTTCAGTAAGATAATACGCACAGTAAATGAACTACAAGGGAATTACGTTGGATAACTTAACAACGAAGGCTGCAGATTGGGACTCAAGATAAATGTGAGCAAAGCAAACGTCACGCGCAACAAGTCCGCACAACTCAACTCAACTTCAGCTGCTGCTGCTGCTGCAGGGCACGCGGCGAGACGGCGTGGCGCGTCTCGAGACCCCCCCCCCTCCGGCCCAACGCGCTGTTCGTATGGAGGTCGCTCCTGCACACACCTCACGTACCTGATGGTTGTTAAACACAGAAAGCGATACAGTACCGTATCGTTGGCATTACGATGAGAGGCGAGTTTGTTGAGTCGGGGCGGAATGGCGCAGGGAGGCGAGGGAGGTTGGGGAGTTGGAGGGTGAAGGGGGGCGGGCTGGGGGGCACAAGGGGGGTCGAGGGGGCTGCGGTCACGTGACGCGCGAAGCGCGCACCCGGGGCGCGCGACCCGGCGCGATACCTCCGGACGCCGGGCGCGCGGATTAAATGCGCCGGTGCGAGCGCGTAGCAGCAGCAGAGCACACACGCGGGCAACACGCACATAGTATGAAATATTAAATAAAGCAATCGAGTAGAGCGAGTGCGGAGAGCGTGAGAGGCAAGGAAAAAAACCTTTTTAATTCAATCTAATTTGCACATTTATGTCAGACGCGATGACTGATCCGCCGAAGTGGATTTTGAAATATTTTGTGAAAATCGCGATCCATAAAGCTCCGATGAGCAAATGCACTCCGCTGAGCGCGCCTGTAATTTCCCCAGAGCCAATTAAGTCTGTATCACGCGCCAGAGTGGAGCCGCGCGGCCTCTCCAGAGGAGCTCGCGGGGAGGAGGGGGGGGCGAGGTCCGAGGGAGTGGTGGGGTGGGTGGGGTGTGGGGGCAAGTGAGCGTGCTAATCAAAGCGATTGGCGGAGAGCGAGTGGTGGTGGTGATGGCGGTGGTTGCCGGGCGTTGCAAGAGGTGGAGAGGGGGGGTGATGTAGTGTGGGTGGTGGAGGTAGAGGTTGCATTGGTGCATGGTGCCCACCCCCCCGTTTCATTCCCTTCCCATTCTGTCCACCCGCTCTCGGCGGCTCATTTCCATTAGTCGTCAGCGAGACAGATTTGTCATTGGAGGGGGAGCTAATCTAGAAAAGGCAGTAAAAACACAGACGTATGATTGCCTGTCGCGAGCCGTGTGATGAATCACACAGCCCAGCCCCGCCCTTCCCACCCCATCCAGCCCCTCCTCTCCATCCCCACTCCCGGCTTCTCCATCACCACCCCTCCCCCGCCGCTCTTCCTGCCACTGCCGCATCACATCTTCGACATTTTACTCAAGCCAATTTCGCTCATGACGTTCAAGATATTCTCGTGAGGGTTGTGCAAAGTTAACCTACAGCTTCAACAGCATCATCATCATCAGCAGCACCATGAGACTCGTCATCAAGTGTGGCATCATCCGCTCTTCAGAGCCACGTGATCATTTATGCCAGTGAAATATTGTGCGCGTTATAAATTTAATTATTATTACCATCATCAGCAAACGGAAAAAATACTATCAGCATAATAATCATCGTGTTTATCATCATCTGCAACGGCATCAGTAAAATCGTCATCAGCTACAGCAGTAGAATAAAAAACTGTTATCATAACCAGCTGCAGCAGTGAGTATCATCACCATTATGGTCACCAGCAAGAGCAGCAGAATAACCATTGACAGCAGCAGCTTCAACACTATGATCATCCTCATCCGTGATCTATCCACCGCAGGACGAAGTCCTCACGCCGTCGGCATTCATGACTGAAGGGAGGGAACCGTGGTGGGACCCCGTGGCGTTCTTGTGCAGCCCTTTGATTGTAGGACATGCGTCGTTGAAAAACAAACTCAGACACTACACGAATCCCACACGACGTTTAACAGTGTAGGAGCAGTGAGTGACCCGGAGATGAAATTCAAACGTTTCAGCCGAGCTACCTCCTGCGGAGCCGATCCGTGGAAGAAAACACACCGTAAAGTCGTGGCCCACTGCGTCCGT
This sequence comes from Lampetra fluviatilis, assembly GCF_964198595.1. Classification (NCBI taxonomy): domain Eukaryota; kingdom Metazoa; phylum Chordata; class Hyperoartia; order Petromyzontiformes; family Petromyzontidae; genus Lampetra; species Lampetra fluviatilis. Next base: position 381,355 of record NC_136276.1, on the reverse strand, counting down.
GTTGCTGGAGGAGGAGCTACGTTTGAACACGAGGCCTCCGGATGATGCGACTGGCCTTAATTATTCTGGAGAAGGTTATTTCTAAATTAGCGACAAAGCAGTGACTGCCAATATCTGATGTGAAAAAAACCAGTCTAAACCATCGCTTCATAATTGGTGGTAGTGAAATTATCTTTGAAGGATTCCTGCAGATCGCTGGCATTCATTCTCCAGCAAAATGAGAACTCATTTCTATTTTATTTTTTGGACAAGCAGGTTTCCGCCAATGTTTGGCCAAAAAAACGGCAAAATTCGTTGCTATCTAATCAAAATTTGGTTGTAATGCCTTTACAAAAATGTTAAAGTTTTTTTTAAAAATTTGTATACATATGTAGGGCTGTTACGGGAGGGCTGTAAGTGCATACGATCCAATGGGTAACAAACACAGTGGGCGGAGTTACGGGAGTACACGGGGGGGGTGCCCGCAGCGACGTCCGCATGAGGCAGCCTGGGGGGTTGTGATCCTGTTGGGGGGTATAAAGGGGGAGGACAAAGAGAGCTCGGGGCTCAGTCTGGGAACGAAGGAGGAAGAGTGAAGATCCTCTAGCTAGAGCCCTGGACTCCCCTCGACGCCGCCCTTGTCAGGGCTGCAGAGGAGCGAGCCAGAGGCGTGGTTCCGTGAACCAGGGTTAGACCCTGGGACTCCGGAGACCGTAGCCCGACTCACCAGTGTCGGGCCAGTTAGCCTCCCCTAGCTCGTTAGAGGAGGACTTGGGGATAGGTGAGATTAGCTAGGGGGTATCCCCAGTTATCCGGGTGAGGGGGCCGCTACCCCCTCTAGTGTTGTCCTGTACCGATAAGCTGAAAATAAATATACGTGTGCCTCAACCTGGGTGTCCAGCGTCTTCACCGGTACTTCATCTGGTGTCAGAAGTACTACGGACATGGAAACACGTCAGACAGCTCGAGCCAGAGTACCGGAGGAGGACACTGCTGAAGTCGTTGAGCCCGAGGCGGCTCACCAAGACATGGCGCAGCCGGGGGCCGACGCCTTCCTACCGGGGCATCGGCATGAAGAGGGGCCGCAGCCAGACGCGCTACGGCTGGCTCACGAGAGACTGGCGGAGCTACTGTACGCCGCTGCCGCCACGCTGGAAAACATCACGCGGCTGGGGGCTGGTGGTCCACCACGGGGCGAGGGGAGTCGTCAACCTGAGCGCCTTCCCGCCATTTCTGAAAACTCAAACTTTGAATTTCCCGCCATCGTCACGGCAGCTGCGGAGGGCGTGGCCGGGCTCAACCTTGGGTCCGACACCGCTCTCGCTGGGACAGCTGCGTCATCTCCAGCGGAGGGAGCGTCATCACATCCGCGACAGGCGATTCCATCTGCCATTCGCGCCGACGCACAGCCGAGTCCCGGGGATAGCAGCCTACAGACGTCCAAGGCGAACGCTGCGCTACAACAACGGCTGCCTCCGCTGAAAGAATTTGTTGGTGCAGAGGGCGACTGGGGCGGCTTCCAGCGACGCTTCATCGCCCACCAAGAAATGGCAAGGTGGTCCGACGATGAAGCCCTCTGCGCGCTGCCGGCGCTCCTCGACGCAGACGCGCTCGCCGCCCTCACATCGGCGCCGAAAGAGAAGCGGTCTACTCTGCCGAAAGCACTACAGCTGCTGGCCGGGGTCTATGGACCTTCAGCGGAATGCAGAGAGCGGTTCTACGAGCGCAAGCGGGGTGAGAAGGAGTCGCCCCTGGCATACAGGACGAGCCTCCTAGCGCTGGCTAAGACGGCTTTTCCCCGTATGGACGACGATGGCGTGGACGCGATGGTCACGGAGAAAATACTCCTCCTGGCAGACGACCTGGACATCGCTGTCGTCGCACAGGAGGACGCCGAGATGACCTCTCTTCAGGCGGCGCGCCTCCTTCACGCCAACCTTCTGTCCCTGCGGCGGAAAGCCAGCAGGGCATCGGCAGGGCGTGCGGTGGCTGCAGCCACCCTTCCGACGGAGGAGCTCTTCGCCGTCGACCATCGACGGCAACAGGCGCAAGAAGTACGGTCGGCCCGGGACGGGTCAAGCCGTTTCAACCGCCCGTCGTCTCCACCGGGGCTCCCGCGGTGTTTCAACTGCGGCGTCCGGGGCCACGTCGCCTCGGGGTGCCGCTCTCCTCGACAGCGCGGGACGACGGCTCGGCGGGACGCCGGGCCTCCTCCTCCCAAGCTCCAGCAACATGACCCGGCGAGTCGCGGCACCACACATGTTTGGCCAAAGCACCTACCCGTTGCACGCTCTCGCACCACAACAAACGGGGGGCCGATGTCGCGTTGCGTGGGGCCAACGCGGATCACTGCGGGGACTCAAATCGAGCCCAAACAGTGGTCCGTGTTGGCCCATCGCGTGGTAGCCGCGTCGTCAGGGTCGTCGGCCGTAGTCGGACACATTGACGGGGTAGAAGTACGCATCTTGGTCGATACGGGGGCATCGGCGACAATCATTTCGGAATTAATTTACAATATTCTGCCCGTACAAAGCCGGCCTTTACTGCCGGTTAACGTCCCATTCTATGCCGCTAACGGGGGCTCTCTCGGCATCATGGGACAGATTCGAGCGCAAATTTCTATTGGGGACATCAAATTGTCGGGGCCGATTTTCGTTTCCTCCTCGCTGGCGGTTCCGTGCCTGCTGGGGACGGATTTCTTAGGTAAAATGCCCATTCGTATTTTGATCGACCAAGGATGCATTGAGCTTCCATCGGGGCGGCGCATGGCGTTCCTGCCATCCCCTGCGGCGGCTCGGTCGGCGTTCGCGACGGTACCGGCGTTCGTCGTTGAAACTGTTCGTGTGCCGCCGGGAGCTCAAATGCTAGTGCCTCTCAAACTTCGTAAGCCCTTCGCTAAGGGCATAGGGGATCAGGGTGTTTTGCTGGGACCGTCTAGGGCCGGGGTTAATGGGCCTCATTTGATTCCGGCCCAGACCGTCGTAAGAGGGGACGGGGACCCTTTCATCGCGGTCCTAAATGTGGGATCGCAGACGGTGGTGGTTCCTCAAGGGACGGTGCTCGCTCACGCGACGCCAGTGCCCTGCGAGGAACCTGTCGCGAACCACGTTGGCACTGCTTCCCGGATGCTCCCACATTCGGACAGCGATGAAGGGTGGATCGACGCGCTTTGTGCGGGATCGACGGACCTGACAAATTCAGAGCGCCAACAGCTTAGAACGCTACTGAGGGAATTTTCCGACGTTTTCAGTCGTGATAAATATGATTTGGGTTGCACTCACCTGCTGCGTCACCATATTGACACGGGTGACAGCGCGCCAATTCGCCAAAATCCGTTTCGGTTAAGTCCCGCCGAAAAGGACCATGTCAAATCGGCTGTTGATGACATGTTAGCCGCCGACATCATTTCTCCCTCCACCAGCCCGTGGGGAGCGCCGATCGTCCTGGTTAAAAAGCAGGACGGCTCGTTGCGGTTTTGCGTGGATTTTCGGCGCCTTAATAAAATTTCGGTTGCCGACGCATACCCGCTCCCACGGATGGACGAATCGCTGGACGCTTTGGCGGGAGCGCGATTCTTCTCCACACTAGATTTACTTTCGGGATTCTGGCAGCTTCCTCTGGACGATGATTCTAAACCTAAAACTGCTTTCCGTACACCGCACGGCCTGTTCCAATTCAACCGGTTGCCGATGGGCTTACACTCAGCGCCGGCAACTTTCCAGCGATTGATGGAATTGGTTTTGGCTGGATTGCAATGGGAATCGTGCCTGATTTATTTGGATGACGTTATTGTCTTTGGTAAAACTTTTGATGAACATCTCCAGAGGTTGCGGGCGGTTTTCCTAAAGATGCGGGCTGCTAATTTGAAATTTAAGCCCCAAAAATGCCATTTGTTACGCGAGTCGGTGCGTTATTTAGGGCACATCGTAGGGCGCTCGGGTATTGCTACCGATCCCGCCAAAACGCAGTGTGTCAGCTCCTGGCCGACTCCCACCTCGGTGGGAGAGGTCAGGAGTTTTATTGGCTTCGCATCATATTACCGACGCTTCGTCGCTAATTTTGCAACAATTGCCAAACCCCTACACGCGTTAACTTCTAAAGGGGTTCGGTTCCACTGGGGTCAGGATGAGGAAGCTGCTTTCTGCTCCCTTCGGGACGCGCTGGTGAAGGCTCCTCCCTTGATTTACCCAGATTTTTCGAGGCCGTTTTTGCTCGACACCGACGCGAGCAACACGGGTATTGGAGGCGTGCTTTCCCAGGTGGTTGACGGCGTGGAACGGGTGGTCGCGTACGGCAGTCGGGTGTTGTCTCCAACGGAGCAAAGATATTGTGTCACCCGTAGGGAACTGTTGGCAATTGTCTATTTCATCCAACAGTATCGCCCATATCTGTACGGTCGGCATTTCACCGTCCGCACAGATCATGCGGCACTGCAGTACGCCCTGAAGGTTCAACAGCCATCGGGACAATTGTCCCGATGGCTGGAGGTCCTCCAGGATTTCAGTTTTGAAACCACTTATCGTAAGGGCGTTCGCCACACCAACGCTGACGCTCTGTCACGGATGCCAACCGCCTCCGAATGCGCATGTCTCCTGGGGTCGGGGCGTTGCAAGCCAGTGGGGGACGTGATGGTTCCGGTCCTGGCGGCGGCCGCCGACGATGAAACGGTAGTCCCCATTGATATCGCCGAACAGGGGAGAGATTCCCTGCTTGGATTGCCCGTTGATGAATGGGGGCGCCTCCAGTTGGAGGATGCCTCCCTCCTCGCGTTGCGTCGTCGCGCCGGGGAGAGGGGGCGTGTGACGGGTCATGCCGACGCATGGGAAACCCATGCGGGCTTGCTTATGCATTGGGACGGGAAATCCCAGCGTCACCGGCTGGTGGTCCCTTCTGGCCTACGAGGTAAGGTGGTGTGGGCTGCTCATGAGCGCCTCCTCCACCTAGGTACCCAGAAAACACTCGCCTTGCTTCAGCTGAATTTTTTTTGGCCGGGTATGACAAGGGATGTCGCTGATCTGTTGGCGGCATGCCCTCAGTGTGCGCAGCGCAAACCACCGGCACGGGAGTCGAACCCGCCCTTACAATCCATCCAGGTCTCCAGAATAAATGAACTGGTCGCACTGGATATTCTGGGGCCATTCCCCGCCACCTCCAGGGGAAATAAATATTTGCTTACTGGGGTCGAATATTTTACGCGCTGGCCTATGGCCTGGCCCCTGGCGAATCAGTCGGCAGCAGCCATCGTCGACGCCTTTGTCCAAGGTTATGTCATGGACAAAGGTGCCCCGGAGCGGTTGTTGACCGACCAGGGTAGAAATTTTTCGGGGAAACTCCTAAAACAAGTCTGTGATCTCCTGGGAACGAAAAAAATTCGAACCTCCCCCTATCACCCGCAAACGGACGGGATGGTCGAGCGTCTGCATCGCACCATCACGTCTATGTTGTCGCAGCAAGTTTCGGACTCACAGGCTGATTGGGACTTACAAATTCAAGGGGTTCTAGCGGCATACAGATTGGCTCCCCATGCTGCGACGGGGTTTTCACCTTTCTTTCTTATGTATGGCCGCGAACCCGACCCACCTGTTCGGGCACAGTTGCAGATCCCCGTGCCGCTGGGCAAATCTAAATTGGACGATCACGTTAAATTTAACCTTGACAAACTGACTGAGGCGCGGGATGCGGCGAGGCTAAATTCTGACAGGCGTCAGAAGGCGAACGAGCGCCTCAGACTGGCTCGCGCGCACGTGCTGCAGTGGAAGCCGGGGGACAGGGCATGGCTGCACTGTCCCCAGGTACCACTCGCGACCTCCTCTAAACTCGTACGCCCGTGGCGGGGCCCCGTCGAGGTTATTGAGGTTTTGAGGCCTCAGTGCGTTCGAATCCAATGGGGGAGGCGCCGGTGGTTTGTACACCCCTCTAGGCTGAAGCCGTTTGTTGCGGTGCGGGGGCCCACGCCACGCACGCGAGGCCAAGCATGTGGGGGGTCGACCGACTCGGAGGGTCCGTCGCTGCTCTCGCCTGATGTGTTGCCGGCTGTCCCACCCACAGGTGCACCGGGAATGACGGGCTCACGCCCTGGAACCCCCACAGGTGATGCCGACAGTCGCGCGACTTCAATCGCGACCTCACCTCGCATGGGACAGCCGCCACCGGATGGTCCGCCGTCCGGGGTTGCCCCGTGTGACGGGCCTGCGGCAAGGACGCGCGCTAAAATGCGCAGACTCTTATAATATACAGCAGGAAGAAAAAGAAAAAAAATTTATTTTCCTTCACGTGTCATGGTTACTGTATGCTGCGTCGGTGGTGTGCTCCTTGCACACTGAGTGTGTTGTGTTGTGTGGGCGCGGTGTGTGTGTTGTGGGTGCGTTGTGTGTCGTGGGTGTGCTGTGTGTGATGGGGGAGTTCCTGGCTAGTTGTACATACGTGCTTACGGATTTCGTATTTATGCGGGGGGGGGGTGCGTCGGACATTCCCTTCGGGGGTATGGTTGTTGTTCTTGTTGTTGTTCTTCTATTTGCATTTTGTTGAAAAAAATGAGGCACACACGGGGTCGAGGGGTAATTGTTCCTTTATTTGGAATTGTTGCAGCCGGGACGGCTGCGAGCTGTAATGGGGGGGGTGATGTAGGGCTGTTACGGGAGGGCTGTAAGTGCATACGATCCAATGGGTAACAAACACAGTGGGCGGAGTTACGGGAGTACACGGGGGGGGTGCCCGCAGCGACGTCCGCATGAGGCAGCCTGGGGGGTTGTGATCCTGTTGGGGGGTATAAAGGGGGAGGACAAAGAGAGCTCGGGGCTCAGTCTGGGAACGAAGGAGGAAGAGTGAAGATCCTCTAGCTAGAGCCCTGGACTCCCCTCGACGCCGCCCTTGTCAGGGCTGCAGAGGAGCGAGCCAGAGGCGTGGTTCCGTGAACCAGGGTTAGACCCTGGGACTCCGGAGACCGTAGCCCGACTCACCAGTGTCGGGCCAGTTAGCCTCCCCTAGCTCGTTAGAGGAGGACTTGGGGATAGGTGAGATTAGCTAGGGGGTATCCCCAGTTATCCGGGTGAGGGGGCCGCTACCCCCTCTAGTGTTGTCCTGTACCGATAAGCTGAAAATAAATATACGTGTGCCTCAACCTGGGTGTCCAGCGTCTTCACCGGTACTTCACATATATTACATGTGAATTTTATGTCCTTAGTTCCTTCCAAAGCTGAAGCTTTCACTGTTCTGTCTCCTCTGGTAATGCATCAATCCCGAGAAGATGCATCGATTGTTGATGGATTATTTCGCCCACGATAATATCTGCAACACTCAGTACCTGTCGCGACACGCGGCCCACTGGCGCAGACATGCGGCAGTTGTGTACAAACACACAAACCATCAATAGGACGCGAGGGTACACACGGAAGTAATTTTAATCTCCGATTTGGTCGTTCACCCGAAACGTTAGAATTATTTGAATTTTTAGAAATTTAGTAATGAGGAAATTCATCATTCATAACCACACCTCTCCATTACAGTATACCGACCATTCACTGTAATACTGTAGCGCAGTGATTAACACATACCAAATATATATATACATCATAATGTATTTAATTTTACTTTTAGAACATTCTACAATTTTCAATTTTATGAATATTCTTTACTTTTGTAAAAATACGCACGTGTGTTTAAGTATATAATTCTTACAGTCGAATGTTATAGTGTACGTATATATATACAAACACAAATACTGTACACAGATTCCCAGTTTAGCCTCATAACAAACTGTTGGAACGCGTGCTGTTAGCGGGTAGCACCGATGAAGGCCGATACGGCACACGGGGTAGGTGGTCAGCACCACGACCGGCCACCTTTGTCTCCCTATCGGCGATGTTTACACACCGCACGAGGTACTCATTTCAAGCTGAGTAGACCTTGGGAAGGCTCATGACCGGTTTAAACATGCGCCAGTATTGTTGATGGTGAGCGGGAATCGAACTTGGGTGCCCGGGTCCAGAGCGCAGCGTGGTAACCACCGCGCCAGCGCTCCACCCAAACACACCGCACCGTACACACCGCACCGCACACACCGCACCGTACACACCGCACCGCACACACCGCACACACCGCACCGTACACACCGCATCGTACACACCGCACCGTACACACCGCACCGCACACACCGCACCGCACACACAGCACCGTACACACAAGCGCGTGGATACGTGGCAGTGGCGCACAACCACAATTAACAAAACACTCAACACACCTGTCAACAACACTGCTCATGTGCTATGCAAAAGGGCTATTGCCCGAAACGTCGTAGATTCAATTTTTTCTTTTAAGGCGTTATTATAGACGAATGACGTCACAACTACGCAAAGCAGTCTGGGTATTTCAAAGGTGGCAGCAATGTGTGTATGTTGAACTTCTTTCGCACCGTACGTTGCCAACCGTGCTGATCTGAGGTGCGGGGGAAGGACAACACACTATGCATGCACCTGGATGCAGCAGCATGGGAGGATGTGATGGTGTAAATCACACAATGCATCTCTACATACACCCATCGTTACTACATGGCAACTATGGCTTTGCAATGATGATGATGAAAATCACAAGGCGTACTATTATCAAAGAAACATGGAGAGCCGCATGCTTGGAATAACACTGAGAGACAGGGGGGCACGTGGATGAGAGAACGCACGGAGTTTAGAGGCGTCATCATATTGACTCGTCGTGTTGGCGATTTGACTTGAGCAGGGCACCTCGATCGAAGGAAGAAGTCGGTGGTAGAGACCAAGGACGGAGTGGCAGCCAAGGGAGAGATCAGGCCCGAGAAGAGTACCACGGCCGAGGTGGGCTCGCAGGAGAGTGAGAGAGATGGGGAGGCCTTCATTCAGCAGTGGAGGGATCATGGCTGATGATAATGGCGACGTTTGCATGTAGGTGCATGCATGTACACGCAATATGATGATGATGCTTACGATAGTGTCTGTGTGTGTGTCTCTGTTTGGCCCACACCTCCCTCACTTCTGCAAATTGGAGGCTGATGTCTCCCATCAGCGGTGACCCACGCGCCTCCGCCCCCCGCCCACCTCAGGCCCCCCAGCCCCGCCCCCACCTTCATCCCAGCCCCGCCCCCCCCGCCTTCCCGCTAGCCCCACCGATCGCTCCACCCGCCCCTCCCAGCAGAGCGCGAGCCGATTGATGAAGGCGGACTGCAGTGCATGACGTCATGCGGCACGAGGGCTGACACGTCGTCACGTGTGGGGGGAACGTCTCACACACACAGACACACACACAGACACGTCTCTCATACACATAGACACACACACACAGACACGTCTCACCCACACACACACAGACACGTCTCTCATACACATAGACACACACACACAGGCACACACAGACACAGTCTCTCTCTCTCTCACACACACACACGTCTCTCATACACATAGACGCACACACACAGGCACACACAGACACAGTCTCTCTCACACACACACACACACGTCTCTCATACACATAGACGCACACACACAGGCACACACAGACACAGTCTCTCTCTCTCACACACACACACACGTCTCTCATACACATAGACGCACACACACAGGCACACACAGACAAAGTCTCTCTCTCTCACACACACACACAGACACGTCTCTCATACACATAGACACACACACACAGGCACACACAGACAAAGTCTCTCTCTCTCACACACACACACGTCTCTCATACACATAGACGCACACACACACACACAGACACGTCTCTCATACACATAGACACACACACACAGGCACACACAGACAAAGTCTCTCTCTCTCACACACACACACAGACACGTCTCTCATACACATAGACACACACACAGGCACACACAGACACAGTCTCTCTCTCTCACACACACACACACGTCTCTCATACACATAGACGCACACACACATGCACACACAGACAAAGTATCTCTCTCACACACACACACAGACACGTCTCTCATACACATAGACACACACACAGGCACACACAGACAAAGTCTCTCTCTTCATAATCAACGATTTTTGGGTTTAGATCGCGTTATTTATAAATGTGTCGTAACCCTCCACCACCCGACACGGCCAATCAGTAAAAAAGTGTCACGTTGACAAAAGACAAATAGTTCACTGCTTTAGCCCACCGGTGTGTTGAAGCGTGAAACCACAACATTTACAATTTGAGTACGACGTTTCGCTGGTAATTGCATCCAGCATCATCGGGCAATTCGCCAGAATGGCCGTGTCGGGTGGTGGAGGGTTACGACACATTTATAAATAACGCGATCTAAACCCAAAAATCGTTGATTATGAATAATATTGGTCGCGAAAGCCTACGTGTTAAACTGAAAGTCTCTCTCTCTCACACACACACACGTCTCTCATACACATAGACGCACACACACACAGACACGTCTCTCATACACATAGACACACACGCACAGGCACACACAGACACAGTCTTTCTCTCACACACACACACACACGTCTCACCCACACACACACAGACACGTCTCTCATACACATAGACACACACGCACAGGCACACACAGACACAGTCTCTCTCTCACACACACACACGTCTTTCTCTCACACACACACACAGACACGTCTCACACACACAGACACGTCTCACACACACAGACACGTCTCTCTCTTACACACACACACACACAGACACACGCACAGACACGTCTCTCATACACATAGACACACACACAGGCACACACAGACACAGTCTCTCTCTCACACACACACACGTCTCTCTCACACACACACACACAGACACGTCTCACACACACAGACACGTCTCACACACACAGACACGTCTCTCTCTTACACATACACACATACAGGCACACACAGACACAGTCTCTCTCTCACACACACAGACACGACTCACACACACAGACACACACACAGACACGTCTCTCATACACATAGACACACACAGGCACACACAGACACAGTCTCTCTCTCTCACACACACGTCTCACACACACAGACACACACAGACACAGTCTCTCTCGCACACACACAGACACGTCTCTCTCACGCACACACAGACACGTCTGAGAATCCGGATTTGTGGGTGGAGGAGCGGCCCAGACGGCCTCGCCCCGCCGAGTTCACACCCCCAGGCCGCGCGTGCTGACGCCGGCAGCACTCGAGAGATCTCACAACAAAACAATATCCGACGGAAATCACAAGAAAGAAAGAAACACTCAACACATTTGTCAATAACAGGGTGGCCTTCAGAGGGTACACATATATACAGGGTGGCCCAAAATTCAGGACACATCGGATTATTTCATTTCACCACTCACATTTAACACATTTTAATTATTTATTATTTAAGTTCCTATTTTATTTATTGTCCTTACGAATATATATGTTTCTACTTTTTTAGATGACATTTAAAAATGGAATGAAAATCAACGAAATACAAATGAGTTCAATTTTTTTACATGTATGCTAAATAAGGCAGCTGGAATCGTTTTAATTGATAAAGTCTCAAATTTATTTAAAAAAATAATTCATGCATGCATTCATCTGAATGCAAGTCAGATTGAATATTTGTTAAAGAGATCAAATAACCCTATGTTATATTTTACATAAATAGAACAACCCCGTGTATCCTGACATCTGGGCCACCCTGTATAACAGGCGACGTTTCGGGAAATGCACCTTCGTTAGCATAAAAAACGAAGAGCTGTTGTGAATCGAGACCGTTTTTCTCTAAAGGGTAACTGTGTATATGGACACGCGTGTGTAGGTGTGCGCGCGTGTGTGTGTGATACCCTAACAGTCCGTTAAAGGCTACGCGAGGGGTCTCTGCCACGAGCGATACGCAAGCCGGGCCTTCTTCCCGTTCACCAACCCGCACGGACCAGGGCGGTGAAGTATTGCCAACATCCCCCAAATGACCGCCACGGCGCGGGGAGGCGGATTGGCAAGGCTGTGGATTATTATTATATTAATGGTGTTGCCTATAATGTTGAAAATACTTTATTAGGTGTGGCATCAGTTTTATAATCAGAAGCCGAACAGCTGACCGTGTTTATAGCGACAGTGAGATAACATTTCAAGCTATAAATCCTGCATTACAATCATATTTGTTGTTTTACTGCGGCAAAGCTGTGCGTGTGTATATGGAGTAGCGCTGAGCGCGCTGTACTACGAGTTGGATCCTCGTTCCCGACCATCATCACCGCTGATGATTATCTGAACCGGTCCTGGCCTCCCTAGTTCAACTCAGTCTCAAATGAGTACCTTGTGCGATGTTTAAACATACCCTCTCGTGTATGTATGTACGTTGAGATTTAGAAGTGCATAGCTCCAGTGTCTTCATAATATCGGAAGGAAGAGCGTTCCAGACGGCCGCAGAAGCGCATCTGAAAGCGCCACGCGATGCGGCGACCGTCTTTGCTCGATGGCGAGCAGCCACTACGATGCCCGGAGTTCGCGTGATGGCTCAAGCTCCTTGACGACATCAGCGAGGTGTCGTGGTTCATTTGTGGCAAGCACTTTGTGTGTAATGAGTGCGACCTCATAAAGTATTCGTTATAGGGTCGGGTGCCGTGCTGTGCCGACCTTAAAAGGTCTCCACTAGCAGCACTTGCCCCAACAGTCTGTGCGGACTATACGGGGGATCTCTGTCTTTGTATGACTCATATTGCAGAATATACTGTACAGACAAATGTCAGCGGAATGAGCTACATATAATGAAATAATGCTGCTACGTTATCACAATTAGGAGCGACACATTTTAACATTTGTTTCACAAGCCTAACTCTGCCGATCAGACACAGATGGTCGAAACCTTCTTGAATAAATGCCGCTGGATAATATCGATGTGGCGAGTCGATGGATTAAAGTAATATTCGTGTTTGTATGTGGAGACAGAATTGGGCTCTTCACACAAACATTTGTCCATGATACACAATGCGATATGTTCTCAGTGTTGGTGTATTTCTGAATTCATGTTGTTTTGTCAACACTGTATACAAAAATCCTAACGTTCTCTTCCAGATGGAACCTGTGCGCTCGTAGCTAATGTTCAACACGCCACCCTTGCAAAATTAAAATAGCAATACATTATTGTATCAGACATTTGTCTTGAAATCTCTCTGCTCATGATATTCTCTGCCCACGCGTCCATTGTGTAGATATGTATATACATTAAAAAAAAAAGTACATTACGTTTATTTAATCACGTGTACACGTATTCGTTACCTACACGATGCTATCACATACACACACTGACATTCGAAAGCTTATGTTACAATGCTTTGCTACATGTACCAATTTTAATTTTCAAGACCATCTCTATGGTATTATATATATGTCTCTATAACCAGATTACTCATTTGGGATTACATACAGCAGCAGAAACCATCGCCCGCTACTGGCAGACTAATGTCCGCTTGCAGACCAGGTGCTGAGTGACTGCTGCCGCTGGGGGTGCCCTTTCAAATGTGCTGAGATGATGAGATGATGAGATGATGAGACGGTGAGATGATGAGATGATGAGATGATGAGATGATGAGATGATGAGACGGTGATATGTAAGTCGCTTATCGCGCGAGGCGCTTATCGCGAGAGCGAGTGGTAGATTAGCGGGGCGCATGGTGGAACGTGACGATGTCATCGGATGAAGCAGCTGCAGTTGTGTACGCAGTGTAGCCCGGGGCTCAACGCAGGGCGTGTCTTGTTTATAATGAAGCATGCCAAACGATCTCAAAGGCGATTCATCGTTTGTCTCAAATGAAATATATTGATGAATGGAAATGTGCTCACTTACCCCGGAGAGCCACGCTGAACTCCACCATGGCTCTTTCAAGATGGCCCAGCTGCTATATTGGGTTCTTATTTTAAAATGTGCTCAGCCAATTAATGATGAGTTGTCTTCATTATACACGTGGGAGGAACCGGGGTACCCAGGGAAAATGCACTCGCGCGAGGGAGCAACGCTCTATCCCCGTGCAGATGGAAACAGATGGAACATTGTCCACTTACTGTACCGCCTTCGCCTGGCCAGCCAGGGTCGGGCTCTTCCTCGACGCACACAAGAAGCGCGTTCCACACAATCTGTGTGTGGTCCACCAACCCTCGCTGCTGCTTCCACAGCGTTGGGTTACAGGCCGCGTGCGTAGCTACCACTGCGCGACTCACACATATATATTATTAACACTGTATATATTAACATACGATATATTCACATTTTCATATATGCATACGGTATATAAATTGTGATTATTATGATTGTAGTGATTCTTTTTTGGGTGTAAATGAATCACCCCCAACCCGAGATTATATTAAGTAGCGATATTCAGTGTCGCGAATAGATGCAACATTTATTTACTTTTGCTAGATATTGTGGTGAATATAGCGGCCTCTAGCGTCTGTAAAGGCCCGCGTGAATCCGTAATTTGCAACATATAAGCCCACGTAATCGATACAAACGCAACACATTCGTGAATGACACTGCGGCCTTAAAAGGAACAATATGAAGAGTCGGCAACGTTTCGGGGGCTGGCGCTTCTTCATTGCGCAGAGGCGCCAGCGGAGACCGGCAACTCGCGCTGACGACTCGGGCGCCTCGTGAGGAGCGCACACGGAGACTTGCACGCATCTTCTCACGCGCACACGCGCACGCACTCGGTATAGCTATGTACGTGGAAACGCGTATTTTCATTGTATATATACACACGTGTGTATTGTATATATATATGTGTGTATATGACTATTCACTTATTTTTATTTGAAGGCACACTCAACAATATTGCTCTTTTTTCAGAAGCGACCTGATCACAGATGATAAGCTCAACGAAGCGGCTTATCGCCATGTGGAAATGTATAGCAGCCAAATACTCTAAACGCGTGCTTATATATGTGGAGGGTTAGACCGGAGGACCAGGAGGAGAATCCATGCGACCACGGGGAGCGAGAGACATGTCGACTACAAATCTACAGGCGTCAGGTTCGGGATCGAACCTTCGGCCGCCTGCATCCAGGCAGAATACATCTACAGCGGAGAGCGCACTGCGCTACAAATCCGGCGACCCGAGTTCGATTCCCGCTGACGGCCAACATCACTTGCCCCAACAGTCTGTTGAAGGCTGCACGGGGGATCTTCGTCCTAAGATCGCCACTGCAGATAGAAGGGCGGTCGGGCGTGGTGCTGGCCACACCACCCCCTTGTGTACCGTTCCAGCCGTCATAGGTGCTCGCTGACAGCACTTGCCCCCACAGCCTGTTGAAGGATATACGGGGGATATTTGTCTTTGTGGAGGATGAGGAGGAGGGGGCGTTGATTGGCCTGGCCCCGCTGTCTGTGGGAATCAGATCCCACGAAGCCCGCGCTCCTCCGCCACGTGGAGCAGCGCGCGCGCGCTCCCGGGCGCTAAAGTCGCACTAACGACGGCGTGATTCGCTAATTATATCGATTATCCCTCTCGGGGAGAGGCCGAGACCCCACGCCCAGCCACCCACCCACCCATCCCTACCCCAACCCCCCTCAGTCCAGACCCCGCCTCTCTCCTCCTACCCCTCCCGCTCCCCGATCCCTTTCCCCAGACGCCCACTCCTTCTTCCACCCCCCTCGCCGCTGGGGTCCAGCCGGGCCAATCCCTGCCGAGGCGTCGGGCGATCAGACACGGACATTGATCGCCTCCGTCTCCCCTCGCGCATTCGGACAGCAGCCGGCTTCACGCGGAGGGAGCGGCTGCTCGGTGTGGGTCGCATCGAGAGTGGAGTGAGAGACAGAGAGGAGGGAGCAGAGGGGATACAGCGCACTTCAGTCATCAACGCGTGTACTGACATGTATACACACACGTACGCAGCGTGACATACACACCACATGCATCGGTAATCATACGCGCATCCTGTGCATACACGTGCGCATGTACGTGCATGTGTAATCCACAAGCACACACACGTGTAACCGCACATATACACAACCTGACGCACACACAACCACACGCACACGGCTGAATACCCCGTTACACACGCCGTACACGTAGTGATACACACTCACTGCACACGCACGCACATTGTGACACTCACACGCATCGCACACACGAACGCACATTGTGACACTCACACGCATCGCACACACGCACGCACATTGTGACACTCACACGCATCGCACACACGCACGCCGTACACACACTGCAGCACACGCGCACGCCGAACGCCTCAAGGGCGCGCCCCGCGCCTCCCCACGCGCGCGATGGAAAAATCCAAGAATTTCCGCATCGACGCTCTCCTGGCGGACGAGCCCCCCAGAATCCGGCTCCTTCAGGGGGGGCTCTCCCTCTCTGGCGGGGGGCCATACCAGACAATGGGGGGCCTCTCTCCGCCCCGACGGGGCCCCGATAGTCCCCGTGGCATCGTGAGCTGCGCTCACGACTTGCAGCAGCAGCAGCAGCAGCATCAGTCCCGCCTCCACGGCCGCCTCGCCCGGACGCCGTCTCCGCCGTGCGGCGCTGCGGCGGGGGGCCCCCCCCCGGGCCTGCAGCCGCTCTCCCGCGGGGGGCTCGTCCCCAAACCGGGGGTGCTGGGCCTGCCGCACGTGGGGCTGCCGGCCGGCTCCCTGCCGGCGGTGGCGGCCTTCTACGGCTCCCCCGTGTACGGCTACCCGGGCTCCACGCTCGCCTACCCCGCCTTCCCGCACGTGGAGTCGCTCAAGGCGGCGGCCGGAGGCGGTGGCATGCAGGGGGGGATCTCCCTGGAGCACTGGCTGCGCGCCTCGGCGGCCGGGGTGGTGCTGCCTCGCCTACCCGAGTACACGCGCGAGTGGCACACGTGTGAGTACGCGCGGCGTGAGTGACACACACGTGTGAGTACGCGTGGCGTGAGTGACACACACGAGTGACACACGCGTGTGAGTACGCGCTGTTGTTGAAGTTTACACACCGCACCAGGTTGAAGGATGAGTCGACTTTGAGAAGGTCTAAGCTGGCTTCTGATATCACTCACCAACGATGACATCCGTGACGGACGGGCGTGGGATCGAACTCAGGTCACCCGCTTCGTAGCGCAATGCGCTAAATACGACGCAAGCGCTCTCCACACACTTAGACAAAGAGAAGGGAATTCACTGAGACGCGCATCTGCAGCACACGCGCGCGCGAGCACACTTGAGCACACACGTGGGTGTGCTCGACCTCCACACGCACTGAGTAGTCGCACTCGGGTGTCCAGTCACAAGGACACACGCACAGGCAGACGGCCGTGCGAGGGCGTGCGTGTGTGCCCGCGTGTGTGCCCTGCGTGTGTGCCCGCGTGTGTGCCCGCGTGTGTGCCCTGCGTGTGTGCCCGCGTGTGTGCCCGCGTGCGCACGCACTGACGGGCACACAGACGGGTATACAGACGCGTGCACACAGATTTGGGGACGCACAAAGGCACCGATCCGTCGTATCGTCTTGTCGAGATGTTTGAGGCAAGTGCTGTTAGCGAGCAGCACCTATGAAGGCCGGGACGGTACACGAAGTGGTGGGTGGCCAGCACCACGCCCGGCCGCCTTTGTCTCCCTCGCGGAGATGTTTACACATCGCACCAGGTACTCATTTTGAGGCTGGGTCGAGATGGAGACTGCCCTTTACACAATGGGGCATGATCAGAATAAATAAAATAAAACACGTTTATCAATTAACAGTTTTTTTTTCTTACGAATAGCTACCTCTCAGCAAGTGTTGCGTAAAAAGCCTTAAATATTGACAATTGTGTTCATACTCTTTGGTTCTTTCGGTAAAGTCACGTAAGTATAAAACAATTAAAATCACGACGTTTCGGGCGCAACACAAGCGTCCGTCATCAGGTGGGACACCCATTGTGGTCCCAGTTCTTTGTAAACAGATGCCAGTAAATCGGTCGTGGCCCTGAATCGCTTTTTGTCGGCTACAACGTCACACTCCCCGGGTGGTGACTACCTCGATCGCTGATGGCGAGACAATTGTACAGCGTGTGTAAGTGTACAGTGTGTGTAAGTGTACAGTGTGTGTACAGTGTGTACAGTGTGTGTAAGTGTACAGTGTGTGTAAGTGTGTTAATGAATGAGAGCTCTCAAACTCCGCACCATCATTTTGGAGTCTCAAATTTTAAAGACAAATCGGTGCTCCAAATGTTCCCCGCTGTAAGCGTGGAATCGGCTCCATCTCACCCTATAACTCACCCTATAACTAACCCTATATCTCACCCTATAACTCACCCTATACCTCACCCTATAACTCAGCCTATAACTCACCCTATACCTCACCCTACACCTCACCCTATATCTCACCCTAACCCTGTACTTGCGCCAACTGTCCCCTCGCTCGCCCTTCTAGAATGTGATCGTAATGTACCTCCAGAACTCAGTCTCGATGGTGTGTGTTTGTATTCGCGCAAACAGCAACAGCAACAATAAGTCCACGACTATGAACAAGAGAGGCGAGGGGGCTCTGGGAGCACTGTGCTTCCACCTCCGTCTTCAACACCCTGAGACGTGGCGGTGGATTTGATGTCGTCGTCGTTGCTGCTGCTGCTCCTGCTGGGGCTGGGTGTCTGTTCGCTGCTGCTGGGGCTGGGTGTCTGTTCGCTGCTGCTGGGGCTGGGTGTCTGTTCGCTGCTGCTGGGGCTGGATGTCTGTTCGCTGCTGCTGGGCTGGGTGCTTGTGCACTGCCTGGGCTGGGTGTCTGTTCGCGTGGGTGCCATTCCCAGCAGTGATTGTGGAGCAGTCACGGCGAGGCGGCGCCCTGCCGGCAGAGTGCTCGTGCGGGCGAGGGCCGTGCGAGAGTTGAGGGACGCGGAGGTCCTCAGGAGGGCGCGGGGGTTGACTGAGGAAGCGTGGTTTGAGGCGGACGGCAGCCAAATGTGTGTACGTTGAACTTCTTTTGCACCGTATATAGCCAACCGTGCTAATTGGAGGTTCGGAGAAAGGACAACAATTGAAACACAAAAAGCCGTTATAAAGAAATGAGTTTTGAATCTAGATGATGTAAGAGTACGTAGCTCCGGTGGTTTCCTAACATCGGAAGGAAGAGCGTTCCAGACGGCCGCAGAGGCGCATCTGAACGCGCGCGATGCAGTGGCCGTCTTTGTTCGATGGCCAGCAGCCAGAAGCCGTAGCGAGGATAACCGGAATAGCATGACCAAATCATGTGGGAGGCCATGGGTTGACTCAGACCGATGATCTGAGACATGTCTCACCCGCATCTCAGTGATCACACAAAGACAAAGACCCCCATACAGGCTTAACAGACTGTTGGGGCAAGTGCTGTTAGCGAACACCAATGAAGCCCGGCACGGCACACTAAGGGGTGGGTGGCCAGCACCACGCCCGGCCCCCTTTGTCTCCCGAGTGGTGATGTTTAGACATCGTACCAGGTACTCATTGGAGTATGAGTACACCAAGGGGAGGCTCAGAACCGGTCCAGGTATTGGTCGTGCTCAGGAGATGCATTTCATTTGTCTCAGTGGTAGCCAGTGGCAGCATTTGGGAACGATGGACGGTGTTGTGTGATCTGTCATATATATAATAGGCGATGTTTCGGGCAAGGACTATTTCCCGAAACGTCGGCCATTATTTATTTTATAGATTTTTCCTTTTAATGACACATTGTAATTGATTAATGTGTTGATATTCGTGCTTGTGCACCAATGACAACGCAGCTGCAGAAAGCATCAGCAAATAATTGCTGTCTATTCGATGGCCCTGTCGATGTTACAGTCTGTCACTGACACCGTCACTGTGTCTGCCACTCTCATTAGAGGGCTGTGTGCGTGCGTTACTGCATACGCGTCTATTACAGCTTGCAACGCAGGTATTGCACGTGTACGTCGTATCAGTTACGCATATGATACGATGCACATTCACGTCTCCGTGTAGCGATGTGTAGTTGCCTTCACTGAGTAAGGTGCTGGGTAGGGGCGTTTCTTTCCATGCGTAATTCACTATATTTGTATGCATTCTACTGTGCGATACTGCTATTTACTTGTCAGTCCGTATTATGTGTACGTTATTACGTATCTATGTGTGCGTAAGCCACTGCGCACACCTATATGTGTCTGTGTGTAAACTCATCTGTGGCATGCAGCATGTCACCGCCGATGTCTCTGTGTTGGTCGGCTCTAGGTATGCGTATTCGCAAGTGCTCGCGAACAGCACTCGCCCCCATGCTCTACTCGGGCACGCGTGGGGTCTTTGTGCCGCTGTGTACTGTGCATGTACTGTGCATGTACTGTGCATGTACTATAGTGCAGAGACGCCTTATGTGGATAGTGCGGGGGGGGGGTAGGTTGTAAACCAAGTTTAAAGACGATTGATGATGAGTTGTGTTCATTACACACGTGAGAGGAGGCCGGAGCACCCGGAGAAAACTCGTGCGCGTCCGCGGGCAACACCCAAGTGTAATGATTGATAAAGTTTAGATACTTTAACTGTATTATGATAACGGAGACTTACATGCAATCAATGCTACTTCCAGAAATTATTTCCCCGCCCCCCACGAATTGGTGCTGCTCTCTTCGCCACCGACGTTCCGCATCTGCCCCCTTCACCAGGGCCGCTTCCCTTACTCCTCCATCGAACGCAACTCAACAGCTGAGAATCGGCCGCCACGGCGTGCGGTTCGAGCACAGCACGAGTCGCGGCGACTCTCCCTGCACCTCAAATGGGCATTCCACATTCCTACGGCGGGGGCGAATCTCGCCATAGGACAACTACTGTTGACCTCCCCGCAGAGTGGTCACGTGCTTTTCATTGACACCCAGCCGAAGGAAGGGACGGATGATGGGCTGAGTCAACCCACCCAACCAGGGTTTGAACTCGCGACCTTCCACGTGGCCGGTGACTCTGTACACGCGAAGCAGATGTACGGGTTGTGTCATGTGTATGTATGTAGTTGTGTATGTATATATGTTGAACTTCTTTCGCACCGTACGTAGTCAACCGTGCTAATCGGAAGTGCGGGGCGAGGGACAGTGAGCTAACCACAAAAGAGCAGTTCTGAAGAAAGTAGTTTTGAATCTAGATTTAAAAAGTGGAAGCAAGAGCGTTCCAGACGGCCGCCGAAGCGCTGTGGCTGCCTGGAGCGAGCTGCACCCCGAAGGGGCGGCTTGCTGTCAGCTGCAGACGAGGATAACGCGGCAACCTACTCAAATAGACACGTGGCACACATTCGGGAAGGCGCGTCTGCCGAAACGTCAGCTCGGATGAAACGTTTTAGTGTCTCAATACGTGCAGTGTAAACGATAACGGTGATAATATAACGATATTGTCGTGATTAACTTGTGTAAGCATTGTGCCGTGTATATGTCTACTTCCCAGGTATACTGGTTGTTGTATCACTGGTGATCTGGCTACATCACTGGTTACGCGACTCGTAATATGGTTAAACACTCGTTATAGCCGTAAACAAAATGTAAGACAAGAGTGGACCTGCACATTGTCCATCCACTGCTGGATGAAGGCCTCCCTAAGGCAGTATTGGTCACCGGGGTTGTATAACCACCGCTGGCCAGAGTGCTCTTTGACTAAGAAACTATTGGCTTGGTCAAGACCGGCTCAGGCATCATGTGCCACTGATGTTAGCCGCGATCGGCAATTGAGCTCAGGAATATCGCAGGGTTGATTGCACAGTGCGCTAACCACTGCGCCACCGCTCCCCGTGCACTGCTCGGGGCTCGCGAACGTTGTGAAGAGAGAGCGGTGGCGCAGCGGTTGGCACACTGCGTGAAGGGTGATACCGGAACCGTTTGTTGGTCTCGCATAGGTCTACTCAGCCTTAAATAAACACTTTGATGTGGCGTGTGAACATCAACACTGGGCAAACAGAGACAAAGGCGGCCGTGCGTGGTGCTGGCCACGCCATCCCCTCATGCCGCGCTGGTCTTAATAGGTGCTCGCTAACAGCACAAATAGCATCCTCCCGCTGAACGGGGGCTATTTATCTGTGGGTGCTGTTGACAAAGAGGACGCTCACCGTGGAGATGGAGCGATGACAGCCGCTAGATGTGCAGGGGCAAGACTGACGGTAGCAGCAACACTGCACCGTGATGGATGGCGACAGTGTGGCGAGGCCTTCATCCAGCAGTGGATAAACACTGGCTGATGAGGTGACGATTATGCTGATGATGTGTGCGTGTGTGTGCAGCCCAGGTGCAGGCCAGCCTGCTGGGCAAGTGCCGTCGGCCACGCACAGCCTTCACGTCTCAGCAGCTGCTGGAACTGGAACATCAGTTCAAGCTCAACAAATACCTGTCCCGGCCCAAGCGATTTGAAGTGGCGACGTCGCTCATGCTCACTGAGACACAGGTGAGATGTGCGTCTAATTATCACTGAGACACAGCTGAGAAACAGGTGAGACGCCTCTCATGGTCACTGAGACACAGGTGAGATGTGCGTCTAAGTATCACTGAGACACAGGTGAGACACAGCTGAGACGCCTCTCATGCTCACTGAGACACAGCTGAGACACAGCTGAGACGCCTCTCATGCTCACTGAGACACAGGTGAGACACAGGTGAGACGCCTCTCATGGTCACTGAGGCACAGGTGAGACGCCTCTCATGGTCACTGAGGCACAGGTGAGACACAGCTGAGATGTGCATCATCATCACTGAGGTTGAGGTCTGGTTCTGGTTCGTCTTGTTTCAGGTTTAATTCGGCACGTGGCAATTCGCTCAGGAGCTCGATGCCAATATGGAGGTCTGCTGGCCATGGCGAGAGGGGGAGAGAGATATTTGTTATTCCTCCTTTGACAACTCGTGCAGGCCACAGTGGTTGACGTTGTGGTCCAGAGTTTGTGTTGTGTGCCCATCATCTCCCCATTTTGGCTTGTCATCAATGTGCTGTTCATGAACGAGACGTGTGCATCGATCTGTTGATGTCCTGATGCGGTTGATGGCTCCACCGCTGTCATCGAGGAGGAATGTCCACGCCAGGTGGTGGGACGATGTTTGGTCCGCGTTGTTCCACTCTGTGTCTCACCTGTGTCTCAGTGAGCATGAGCGACGTCGCCACTTCAAATCTCTTGGGCCGGGAGTGACAGCAGCAGCAGCACAACTATCGAGCAATTTTGTGTAAGAGTTCTAGGACGCGGCTGGAGGGAATTGACTCTGAGTTAATCATAAGCTGAGGTGCCCCCAGGTCGTTCCTGTGAGTTTCTATAGCAGGGCGATTCTTGATTTGATCTTTTAACAGTTATATGTTTAGTGTGGATCGAAGGTCAGGCTTCTGTCCATGATAACATCTCGATATCCACTCTCACGTGTTTTCATGTTAACATGAACGTAACGAATACCATCATCTAGGTGAAACGAACGTCCTTAGATATGGTAAAGTTGGTTTACATGTGGCTCGTATAGATTCTGATGGGGCTCACACGGCGTTTAGATTCACTGATGATGCAGGCTGAGGATCGGTTTGGTGCAAATGGAGATCTGGTCTCGGACATCTGTAAAAAAATGACTTTATATCTCATCTGATTCCTCCATTATAAATACAGATTCTGATCCAGATTCTGAGATATGAATCTGCTACTAACCCCGTTCCCGCCGGCGCTGCAGGTTAAGATCTGGTTCCAGAACAGGCGCATGAAGTGGAAGCGAAGCAAGAAGGCGCGCGAGCAGCAGGCGGGGGGCGCGGACAAGGGCCCCCGCGGGGGGGGCCCCGCCGCCTCCGCGGGGGGCAGCGGCAAGGAGCGGGCCCAGTGCAAGGGGACGCCGCCGGGGCCCGGCACCCCCTCAGCCTCCGAGGCGTCCAAGGAGCGCGGCGGGGTGACGAGGGGAGCCCCGGCTCTGGGAGCCGCGTGCGGCGAAGGGGTCCGAGGCGAGGAGAGCCGGGGGGCCGAGGCCCGCGCCGGAGGTCGCGCGGGGGCGCCGTCCCCCGCGGCGTCGCCCTCCGTGGACGGAGACGACGAGGAGGAGGAGGATCTGGAAGACGACGAGGATGAGGAGGAGGAAGAGGAGGAGTACGAGGAGGAGATGGTGGGGGCGATCCGGGCTCGCTCGCCGCTGCTGTGGGGCGAGCAGGAGGAGCTGTCTATAGGGCCGCTGGCGCAGGCGGCTCCGCGCCTCTACTGAGAGATTTGGGGGGGACCAGTGGCGATTCTCTGGGGGGCCGCGTGAGGGGGGCACGCACCTTCCCCCCCGACTCCCTTCCGTGTACCCCCCCCCCCCCCCCCCAATGCCTAAGTGGCTCCTCCGGGCGGCTGGGGAGGCACTCGAGCAAACGAGGCCATCACGGACAATGAAGTTGATGTCATCACCACACCTCGCTCGGCATCGCTTCCTTCCTCCTGCAAAATCCAGCAGCAGCAGCTGCCGAGCCCGGACCTCCAGGTTGAGCTCTTCCTCTGAGAGTGTCCCCCACGCCAAGTGGGCCTGCTCACGGGGCTCTGGACTCGCCACTGTTGTGAGTGTGGAGGGGCCCCAGAGACGTTGACTGCTCACTCGAGACAGGATACGGCAGCTGAGGATCCGCGAGGGTTGGACAGCGCTGCTTACTGTACATACGGCAGTATACAAACACAGTATATGTACAGTACAGAGCGCGTGCATGTGTGCGCAGTGCACGTGTCGCGTGCGTGCGTCAGAGGTGCGCGCGCTCTTCATAACTCGGACGCGTTCCACGGGAACCTGCTGTGTCAGGACACACGTGTACACCTACAGCTCGCTACTTCGACGGTACATGGGGTTTCGCGGGTTGTACCACGCGTTGTTCGGCACGATGTCCGACGTTTCGCCTATCCGAGGGAAATCGGTTCAGTTGAGAACAGCTCGCGTTGCAACGCGACATCAGATCGCAGATGTTCTGCAGCACGACCGCGACATCTACGCAGCAGCAGCAGCGGCGGCGGCGGCAGCGGCGGCGGCAGCAGCGGCGGCGGCGGCAGCAGCAGCAGCAGCAGGAACAGCAGCAGCGGCGGCGGCGGCGGCGGCAGCAGCAGCAGCAGCAGCAGCAGGAACAGCAGCAGCGGCGGCGGCGGCGGCGGCAGCAGCAGCAGCAGCGGCAGCGGCGCCAGTGGTGGTCGTCACGTGAGAACGAACTCTGGAAGATTCGTGACGCTGCGAGAATCTCTCAGTGGGCGCTCGCGTGCACGAGCCCCGACACTGGCCCGCATCCACGTGGGACGCTTCCTGCCGCTGCTTAGCTCCGGCCAGGATGACGAACATGCGACGCGGACGCAACAAACAGCACCAATACAATACATTGTGTCTGAGAGTGAAAACGTTTCACGCATTCGCCAAAGCACGTAGACGAGGTGAAGTTGAACAGCTCATTCCTCCCAGGCCACATTCACTTCCGTTCAAATACAAAAAGAATTCAGTCCTTACATGCCTCACGAGCCTGATGATTGCTAAACACATATAACGATCCCCCGTATAGCCTCTAATAAACTGTTCGGGACAGGTGCTGTTAGCGCACCTGTGAAGGCCAGCACGTCACACGAGGGGGTGGGTGGCCAGCATTACGCCCGACCGCCTTTGTCTCCCCAGTGACGATGTTTACAAACCGCACCAGGTACTCGTTTGAGGCTGAGTCGATCTAGAGCAGGTCCAGGTTCTGAGCTCAGCCGTCTAACCACTGCGCCACCGTTCCCCCGTTGGTTGCTCAAGACTCCCCAAGTGACACACGCGCACACACACACGTACACACACACACGCACACACACACACGCACACACACACGCACACACACACGTACACACACGTACACACACACGCAGAAGGCCTCCATAGCCATGTTAATTATCACTCTGTGGGTCATGTGGGACGTGTTTAAACATCATCAGACGCGTGCAGTGTGTGACGACTGAATATCAAGTTTTAGAAGCGTGTGAACTTGGTGAAGGCGCGGTGGGTCGCGAGGACTCGGGTCCCGCTGGCTCGAAGCAGTTGCCACTGAGAGCCACCCTCGATGACGTGACGGCGATGACGATGATGACGATGACAATGATGGCACCGCGATGATTGTGATGTTCCTTCGATGCTGCACTTTCCGTCTTGTTCGTTTGCACGAAATCGCCACGGGTCGGATCACCACTCTCAGCAACAGCGTTACCAGCGGGGGGAGGGGGAGATGGAGGGTGGGGGGTGTACAATACGTGAAATGTAAACAAAACGTACAGTGAGCTAGTCTTATTGCTATCGCTAATATACCTGAGTGTGTGTGTACAATGTAGGCTATACGGGGACTTGTGCATATTTTATTTTTTATATCTTATTTAAGTGAATGTATTCGCGTTGTATTACGGTGTGCATGTTGTGTTGTCGTCTCCCCTGAAAGTCACCGCCACCAGCACCACCACCGCTCGCGACGGGAATCCACGCGGCCAGATCCACGGCCACGCGAATCGGGGGGCACTCTTCCAAAATCATCCCCCCCTGCACCCCCCCGTCCATTGCCGGTGATAGAACGGGTACAAGCGCACGTCCACCGTGGAGATGGAACGCTGAAACCGGTTCCTGTGCAGGCTGAACTGAGACGGATCGCGAGAGCGTGGGGAGGGCGACCTTCATCCAACAGTTGATTGACAACGGCTGCTGCTGATTACGATGTTCGCTGGTGATGTTGAAGAGGAGAAATCGTCAAGTTTTCGTGAAACATCGCACGGACAAGGCCCCGCCCGCCGCGCCACGCGAGGCCCAGCGCGGCGCGCACAGAGAGCGCGTGGTGGCACCGTGCGGCACACGGCTTGTGTGGGTACAGGTGTGTGTGTGTATATATATGTGATGTGGTACACAGGTGTGTGTGTGATGTGGTACACAGGTGTGTGTGTGATGTGGTACACAGGTGTGTGTGTGTGATGTGGTACACGAGCAGGTGCGAAACCTCATAGCTACAAGCCACGGACACAACACCGGTGAGACATGGCGACTTACTCGTTGCCGTTCGTTCTCCCGACGCGGCAGCCGCAGCCGTGGGTAGATCTCCACTCCCCCCGTCTCTGCACCCAGCAGCATGCATGGGTCACCACCATCGGTCGGTAGGTCGCGAGCGGTGGGGTAAAGTGTGGGTACTTCCACATCTTCGAAGACGTTTGGCCAGCGCGCCGGAGCCGGCCGGTATCGCCGTTCCTCTGTGGGGCCCTTCCACCAACAGTGACGCGAGCGAGCAACTGCAGCGCTGCGCCTTCACCTTATTCTAATAAAACATGTTTCTCCTTCGTCTCAAGCGCTGTGTCCTGCATGCGTTTGTCCTATTTATGTACCATGAAGAAGGGCCATTGTCCGAATCGTCGCCGTTGTAGCAGCAGCACCAGATGCATTGTTTCGCACAGATACATTGTAGAACATGTTCATTGTAAATTAGATGTGTATATAAGTTTAGCTGGTCCAATACATTTCCCCCAAAAAACTTGTATCACAATGAACAAAAGGCAAAATGTATAAACAGGTTTCGCTCGCTCTATGCGGTAGCAGGAGATGCGGTTGTAGTAGGTACGGTAGAAATAGTAGTACAGTAGTTGGGGTAGTGGTAGTACATACAGCACATACACAGGACATACACAGGACATACACAGTACATACACAGCACATACACAGTACATACACAGTACATACAGCACATACACAGCACATACACAGTACATACACAGGACAAACACAGTACACACAGTACATACACAGTACATTCACAGTACATACAGCACATACACAGGACATACACAGTACACACAGTACATACACAGTACACACAGTACATACACAGTACACACAGTACATACACAGCACATACACAGTACATACACAGTACACACAGTACATACACAGTACACACAGCACATACACAGCACATACACAGTACATACACAGTACATACACAGTACATACACAGTACACACAGTACATACACAGTACACACAGCACATACACAGTACATACACAGTACACACAGTACATACACAGGACATACACAGTACACACAGTACATACACAGTACACACGCAGTACATACACAGTACATACACAGTACACACAGTACATACACAGTACACACAGTACATACACAGGACATACACAGTACACACAGTACATACACAGTACACACAGTACATACACAGTACATACACAGTACACACAGTACATACACAGTACATACACAGTACATACACAGTACACACAGTACATACACAGTACACACAGTACACACAGTACATACACAGTACACACAGTACATACACAGTACACACAGTACATACACAGGACATACACAGTACACACAGTACACACAGTACATACACAGTACACACAGTACATACACAGTACACACAGTACATACACAGTACATACACAGTACACACAGTACATACACAGTACACACAGTACACACAGTACATACACAGTACACACAGTACATACACAGTACACACAGTACATACACAGTACATACACAGTACACACAGTACATACACAGTACACACAGCACATACACAGCACATACACAGTACATACACAGTACATACACAGTACATACACAGGACATACACAGTACACACAGTACATACACAGCACATACACAGTACATACACAGGACAAACACAGTACACACAGTACATACACAGTACATACACAGTACATACAGCACATACACAGGACATACACAGTACACACAGTACATACACAGCACATACACAGTACATACACAGGACATACACAGTACACACAGTACATACACAGTACACACAGTACATACAGTACATACACAGTACATACACAGTACACACAGTACATACACAGTACACACAGTACATACACAGGACATACACAGTACACACAGTACATACACAGTACATACACAGTACACACACAGTACACACACAGTACATACACAGTACATACACAGTACATACACAGGACAAACACAGTACACACAGTACATACACAGTACATTCACAGTACATACAGCACATACACAGTACATACACAGTACACACAGTACATACACAGTACACACAGTACATACACAGTACATACACAGTACACACAGTACATACACAGCACATACACAGTACATACACAGTACATACACAGTACACACAGTACATACACAGTACACACAGTACATACACAGCACATACACAGTACATACACAGTACACACAGTACATACACAGTACATACACAGGACAAACACAGTACACACAGTACATACACAGTACATTCACAGTACATACACAGTACACACAGTACATACACAGGACATACACAGTACACACACAGGACATACACAGTACATACACAGTACATACACAGTACACACAGTACATACACAGGACAAACACAGTACACACAGTACATACACAGTACATACACAGTACATACACAGGACATACACAGTACATACACAGGACATACACAGTACACACACAGTACACACAGTACATACACAGTACATACACAGTACATACACAGGACATACACAGTACATACACAGTACAAACACAGTACACACACAGTACATACACAGTACATACACAGTACATACACAGTACATACACAGGACATACACAGTACACACAGTACATACACAGTACACACACAGTACATACACAGTACATACACAGTACACACAGTACACACACAGGACATACACAGTACATACACAGGACATACACAGTACACACAGTACATACACAGTACATACACAGTACACACAGTACATACACAGTACATACACAGTACATACACAGTACATACACAGGACATACACAGTACATACACAGTACACACAGTACATACACAGTACATACACAGTACATACAGTACATACACAGTACATACACAGTACACACAGTACATACACAGTACATACACAGTACACACAGTACATACACAGTACATACACAGTACATACACAGGACATACACAGTACACACAGTACATACACAGTACACACAGTACATACACAGTACATACACAGTACATACACAGTACATACACAGGACATACACAGTACATACACAGGACATACACAGTACATACACAGTACACACAGTACATACACAGTACATACACAGTACATACAGTACATACACAGTACACACAACGTTGTCCCACGTCCGGCCACACAGCACGGAGAGGGGAAAGGGGCTGGAACTGACGAGGCGAAGGGGATGCAGCTTTGAGAGCGGTGGTTCTAAACAGCACTGGGGGGGGGGGGGGCGCCCCCCCAATCGAGACCACTGCCCCCCTCACCCCTCAATACACACAGAGGTCACGTGCCCACGCCTCTCGTCAACGTGATGAAGGCACCACCACTCACATGTACCGTTTGACCTCAATGGGGTGACAAGTGGAGTCGTTGCACGCTGCTCGTGCCCGGTGTGTGCGAAACATCCCACGTGACGCGCAGGCTGCCGTGTCAAATGGATGTCTTTGTGTGCCAGTCCCACGTGGCCTGTACGTTACATCAATGTTAGTCAATCGACGTGTAGTATAATACCTCAGGAGGTTCCCGCACTGGGGAAGGTTGAACAATTTCGTTAATTCGTGTTTGTGTTCCCGTGGGAGGATATCGGCGAATCCGGAGTATAGGAGGGGGTGACACTGATAACTCCGCACGGATAGATTTAAGTATCCACCACCTCGCCCTCCGCCTCTCGGGCCCCACTTCTGCAATTGTCAGCCTACACTTGTTCAGCAATGTTTGACAACACCAGCGACAGTACGGTCCGTGTGTGTGTGTCAGTGACAGTACAAACCGTGTGTGTGTGTGTCAGTGACAGTACGGTCCATGTGTGTGTGTCAGTTACAGTACGGTCCGTGTGTGTCAGTACGGTCCGTGTGTGTGTGTCAGTGACAGAACGGTCCATGTGTGTGTCTGTCAGTGAGTCGAGCGTCCTGGGGCACGGCTGTGACCCAGAGCTTTGGATGGAGGGTTGGTGGATCACGTGATATCCCCTATCCAGGTACCCTAAACCCTACCCAGGCACCAGGCTCAGACCTGCTCAGCTTCCAAGACCCAAGGAGGTCAGGCGAACTCAGGTGGGGTTTTGTGCCGCAGGTCTGTGGGTGTGAGTGGGTGCGCGTGTGGGTGCGCGTGTGTGGTGTGTGGGTGCGGGTGTGTGGGTGTGTGTGGGTGCGCGTGTGTGTGCGCGTGTGGGTGCGCGTGTGTGGTGTGTGTGAGTGGGTGCGTGTCTGTTGATGCGTGTGAGTGGGTGCGTGTGTGTTGGTGCGTGTCTGTTGATGCGTGTGTGAGTGCGCGTGTGTGGGTCCGCGCGTGTTCCTACAGCGGCAGTGTAGTGGCTAGCGCACTGCGCTACGAAGCTGGTGACCACTCGTGGCCAACATCAGTGACAAATGTCTAAATCGGTAATGGGATTCCCCTAGATCGACTCACTCCTAAACGAGTACCCGGCGCGATGTGTCAACACCAGCACTAGGCAGGGAAAGGCGACCGGGCGTGGTTGTTGCCGTGCCATCCTCTCTCGCGTCCTCCATCCCTTGTACGTGCGTGTGTTGAACTTCTTTCGCACCGTACGTAGCCAACCGTACGAAAAGGCGCCCGCAAAGGAAACTTGCCCCACCAGCTTGCGTAGGCTATACGGGGGATCTCTGTCTTTGTTCGCGCTGATTCTCCGCAGGCGGAAGCGGCGAGTGTGGGCGCCCGAGAGGATAATGAGGAGGACGCGATTGGAATTTAGCGCGGAGTCGTCAAAGTCGCTCTAGGTCAGAGCGCCACCTCTCCCGGCCCACCGGGCGAGGAAGGGAGGGGGGTGGGATCCAGGGGGAGGTGGAGGGGGGTGTTGGATGCTTGGAGCCGGCAATCTGGCGAGACAAAGGGGGCTCCTCGAGCCAGTTGATCTGCGAGCACGTGGACAAACAGGGCGAATTCTCCACTCGCCCGTCGCTCTCATCAACGCCCGCGCACTCTTTCTGTAAGTCTGCGCGACTATATATACAGTATATACATTTAGACACACAGTATTTACAGTATATACATTTAGACACACTGTATATATATACAGTATATACCGTTATAGTGCGCGCATACTCATAACATACCGACACGTCGCTGCACCAAAGGCAATTATCAAATAAAAAGCTTCAGAAACCAAACAAAAGCGACTGGGCAACATGCCGGCGCGGTAGTTGAAGCAGTTGTGCAGGCGCTAGGACGCGCTTTGGTTCCTAGATGGACAACGACAAACCCGTCCAGCTCGTACCGCATGTTGCTGCTACTCCAGAGGGCAGAGACCCGCCATAGGAATGTGGAATTTCCACCAATGTCTACAGGGCTGTAAGACGGGAGATGGGCACCATTTGAGCCTAGAAAGCGCTCAGACTGGCGCGCGTTGTTTGGCTTCCGAGAGAGCGCGGAGAGCATTCCTCGCGGGGGGGTGGTGGAGGAGGAGGAGGAGGAGGCTTTGCTTTTGGCGCAATTAGGGCAAAGTTAAACTTCCATCAGCGCGGCACCCCTGTGTGTGTGCGTGTGCGTGTGTGTGCCTCCGTGTGTGTGTGCCCCCGTGTGTGCGTGTGCCCCCGCGTGTGTGCGTGTGTGTGCCCCCGTGTGTGTGTGCCCCCGTGTGTGTGTGTGCGTGTGTGTGCCCCCGTGTCTGTGTGTGCGTGTGTGTGCCCCCGTGTGTGCCCTCCCGTGTGTGCCCATCGCGCGCCGCAGCGCCGCCTCTGCGCTCGCGTGTGCCCGAGAGGGGCCGCGGGTTGATGTGTCTCCAGGCGCGTTGCGCACAGATTCGTGAGCGGCTGTAACTTTACAGGCGCCCTCCCCTCTCCTCGGTGGCTGTTTGTTTGGTGCCATTTTCTGTGATTGCCCCCCCATACCCCCAGCACCCCCACCCCTGGTAGAGGTGCAGCCCTGCAATTTCTTACCGCTGCTGACGAAGAGCCTCCGCTCAAGACGTCTTGGAAGAGGAGGGAGCACCCACACTTTACCCCACCACACGCGACCCGCCGACCCACTCACGGTGGTGGACTCAAGTATCTACTCGCCCTAAAGGGAATACAAGATAGAATAGGCGTCGTTTCGGGCGAATGACCATTCTTCACAGCGCATGAATCAAACAGCGCTCTATGGAGAAGGGTGATTGCCCGACACGTCGCCTATTGTTTTCATTTTAAGGCCACGGTGTTGTTGACGAACGCGTCGAGTCGGTGTCGCTGGCTCTGCTTGTGCACCGCTGCCAACGCAGCAGCAGCGGCAGCGCCGGGCGATTTGAACGCCGGAGAGGAATCTGGGGATGAAGTTTTGCATCCCCGCATGTGGCGATACTCGATGAACTGTACTCACAACACGGTGATTCGATTCTTACGCTCACAGTAGATGCATTCACATCGTCTGTAAAATCATCGATCATTTGTCGCTAGTTGATGTTACATGTACAGTAGTTGGCTGCCGTTATTCGTACAGCCACTACAGCCACGGCATTCACAATGATGAAGACAATCCCATTAAGGATAGATTCATTGAAGTGAAGCTGTGACTCCGGATCGCTAAGAAGAGACGGTATCTCCTGAGCTCTCTGCCGCGTGTGTGTAAGTGTGTGTGTAAGTGTGTGTAAGTGTGTGTGTAAGTGTGTGTGTAAGTGTGTGTGTAAGTGTGTGTGTAAGTGTGTGTGTAAGTGTGTGTGAGTGTGTGTGTAAGTGTGTGTGTAAGTGTGTGTAAGTGTAAGTGTGTGTGTGTAAGTGTGTGTGAGTGTGTGTGTAAGTGTGTGTAAGTGTGTGTGTGTAAGTGTGTGTAAGTGTGTGTGTAAGTGTGTGATCTACAGTTGCCACCTGTCTTTGTTTCCCAAGGATCGTCGCCGTGCTGAGTGGGGCAGCTGCTGCCCTGGTGCGTCTCTCGCTCTTCCCGAGACATTCACCGTCCCAGTGGTATTTGTCACACGCGAAGTAACAATACAAATAATACCGCCCGTACACATCCACTCAAGAACAACGCACTCGCGGTCAGTGCTCCCCTCTGCTGGTATCGCGGGCGATTATTGTCCCCCCATGAGATGTTCCGGTTTGTTTGGTACCTCGAAAGGTAGCACCCCCCCCCCAGACACCGCAGATGTGAGGCCTCGGAACAACTGTGCCCCTACCCCGCAGCCACCTTTACCCTGCCCCCTCTGCGCCCCCATCCCTCCCTCCCTCCCGGGGGACTCTCTCCGTGTGCTTGCCGGGCCCGTGGCACCACTAATGGCGGTGAATGTTTGGTGGCAATCTGGGATCGCGCAGCAGCCGCGCTCCCTCGTTGCTCGCGGGGCGCAGGAGGAGGAAGCACAGACGAGGAGCGGGAGGGCAGCAGGAGCAGCCACGCAGCGACGAGCCGGCGCCAACCGCCCAAGCTCTGTGGTCCTCTATATATGAAGGTGTCATCGGCCAATGAGTGGGGGGCCGGAGCACGGAGGGGGGGGGACCCACCGCCTCCGAGGGGGAGGAGTCGCCGGGGCGAGCCCAGCCGCGTGCTCACTCGCGCCACGTGATGCGAGTGGGTGGTGGGGGTGGTGAGAGTGGTGGGGGTGGTGGGGGTGGTGAGGGTGGTGAGGGTGGTGAGAGTGGTGGGGGTGGTGGGGGTGACAAGAGTGGTGAGGGTGGTGGGGGTGGTCGGGGTGGTGATGGGGGTGGTGGGGGTGGTGAGGGTGGTGGGGGTGGATGGGGTGGTGGGGGTGGTCGGGGTGGTGATGGGGGTGGTGGGGGTGGTCGGGGTGGTGATGGGGGTGGTGGGGGTGGTGAGGGTGGTGGGGGTGGTGGGGGTGGTGGGGGTGGTGAGGGTGGCAAGAGTGGTGGGGGTGGTGAGGGTGGTGGGGGTGGTGGGGGTGGTGAGGGTGGCAAGAGTGGTGAGGGTGGTGAGAGTGGTGGGGTGGTCGGGGTGGTGATGGGGGTGGTGGGGGTGGTGAGGGTGGATGGGGTGGTTTGCTGGAGTAAATCAATTCGGAGACGCCCTCGATGGGACGACTCCCGCCGCAGAGATGGAGCGGTGGGATCAGATTACGCGCAGGAGCGAGGTGGATTGCCGCGCAGCGCAGCACCGTGTGGGATGTTGACGGCGTCGGGAAGCCATCATCCATCGGTGGATAGATCATGGCTCATGATTTGAATGGTGCGGGGAGGCTTTAATCCATCAAGCAGTGTTTAAAACGACGCATATGTTCTGTATGTCCCTAATATATACCCAGAGCCGGCCCAGCCACTAAGCGACCCTTGCAATTGCAAAGGGTCCCGTGGCCACCAGAGGGCCCCCTAGAGTCACTGCTAGCTAGTGGGTGAAGCAAATCATACATCAAAGGGGCCTCCAACCAAATTTTGCTTAGGGCCCCCAAAGGTCTAGGTCCGGTTCTGTATATACCGCGATATGATCACGTTACGAGTCATCATACTCCATCTCCAAGGGCAGAGGGAAGATTGTGCGTGCGAGTGTGCAGGGGGAGAGGCGGTGATGGTGTTGGCGGTGATGGTGTGTGATGGTGTTGGCTCTGATGGTGTTGGCGGTGATGGTGTTGGCGGTGATGGTGTTGGCGGTGATGGTGTGAGTGATGGTGTTGGCGCACGACGTCACCCCCCTCGCCCACCTGGGCCCGATATCCAACAACAACAACCGACATTCGCCACTAAGTGGCGGTGACGTCACCACGACGCTTGTGCCAGGCCATGTGCACCTTGAGGCCACGTGAAGTGTCGAACACCTGCTGGCAGGAGGTCACGGGGCCACGGGTCGACTGACTGAGATGACCGAGATGACTGGCTGATGCACCACCTGTGCCCCCTACTGTGCCAACTTGCTGTGCTTTAGCCACCTGGCGTTCCCTCCGGTCTTGTTGGAGGGCGACTGCCTCCAACTGCCCAGTAGCGTCCTTCACGAGCCTCCTCCACAGAGGCCGATCTTGACACCGCTGGTACCGGTCATCGTCCCGATACCCCCCCTCACGCGCACGCGGGGCAGCCCCTCCCCTTGCAGCCCCCCCCCCCCACGCAGCCCCTCCCCCCCACGCAGCCCCTCCCCACGCAGCCCCCCTCCCCACGCAGCCCCTCCCCTCCCCACGCAGCCCCCCCTCCCCACGCAGCCCCTCCCCTCCCCACGCAGCCCTCCCCTCCCCACGCAGCCCCTCCCCCCCACGCAACCCCTCCCCACGCAGCCCCCCTCCCCACGCAGCCCCTCCCCTCCCCACGCAGCCCCCCCTCCCCACGCAGCCCCTCCCCTCCCCACGCAGCCCTCCCCTCCCCACGCAGCCCCTCCCCCCCACGCAGCCCCTCCCCCCCACGCAGCCCCTCTCCCCCACGCAGCCCCCCCTCCCCGCGCAGCCCCCCTCCCCACGCCGCGCGACTCCTGAAACCACCCGCGTCGGATGCAATCAATTACAGCAGTTTACCCAGAGCCATCTGCGTGTGTGTGTGCGTGAGGGCGTGTGTGTGAGGGCGTGTGTGTGTGAGGGCGTGTGTGTGTGTGAGCGTGCGTGAGTGTGTGTGAGCGTGTGTGTGTGTGAGGGCGTGTGTGTGTGTGTGAGCGTGTGTGAGCGCGTGTGAGCGTGTGCGTGTAGGCTACACACAGCCTGTGTTACACACACAGCCTGTGCTACACACAGAGGCTGTGTTACACACAGAGGCTGTGTGTAGTCTACACGGGGTATTCTTGTCGGTGTGTGCGCGTGTGGCGACATACGAACCCGGCGGCCGCGGCTCCTGAACCTGACTACAGCATCGCCTCGGTCGACTCAGCCAGAAAAGCGAGTGCGTGTTGTGTGAACGCTCGCAACGGGGAGACAAAGACGGACGGGCGTGATGTATTGTCCCGCTGCGCTTTGTTGAGCGCAGCGCCGACGCCCGCGCCGCGAGTCCATCGCCCCCTCGTGGCCGCGAGCTCCACGATCGCCAACTCACGAGACGACAAACGATTATAATGATCGATTAGAATAATCGAGACAACCAATCGATGACCATCGCCATGACGACGCGCGTCATGGCGATGGTCTCGCGACTCTGCATGCCACGGGTTGCTGTTGGCGGCTTGCCGCTTTTGGGGCCCCCCGCTGTGCGCTCGGCAAGCTGTGCGCTCGGCAAGCTGTGCGCTCGGCAAGCTGTGCGCTCGGCAAGCTGTGCGCTCGGCAAGCTGTGCGCTCGGCAAGCTGTGCGCTCGGCAAGCTGTGCGCTCGGCAAGCTGTGCGCTCGGCAAGCTGTGCGCTCGGCAAGCTGTGCGCTCGGCAAGCTGTGCGCTCGGCAAGCTGTGCGCTCGGCAAGCTGTGCGCTCGGCAAGCTGTGCGCTCGGCAAGCTGTGCGCTCGGCAAGCTGTGCGCTCGGCAAGCTGTGCGCTCGGCAAGCTGTGCGCTCGGCAAGCTGTGCGCTCGGCAAGCTGTGCGCTCGGCAAGCTGTGCGCTCGGCAAGCTGTGCGCTCGGCAAGCTGTGCGCTCGGCAAGCTGTGCGCTCGGCAAGCTGTGCGCTCGGCAAGCTGTGCGCTCGGCAAGCTGTGCGCTCGGCAAGCTGTGCGCTCGGCAAGCTGTGCGCTCGGCAAGCTGTGCGCTCGGCAAGCTGTGCGCTCGGCAAGCTGTGCGCTCGGCAAGCGCGATGTAATACACAGGGTCACTGCCGGAACGTCAGGCACGGGTTTGCTACTGGACATCTGTGAAAAATAATATCTGTGTCGCTCATCGCAGTCGTCCAGTGTAAATGTTGTGATTCTGAAGACGCCAAGCTGTCGTAGGCCGCCCTCTCGCGGCCGTCTCGGAGACGTCGCAGCGCGGAAGGCGGTGCGAGCAGAGAGCCACCCGGGGCAGCGAGGGGACCCACCCCCCCCGGGGACCCCCCCCTCCCCCCCGGCTGTGTGAGGCTCGCCGTGGCTGAGACGCTGCCAGGAGGCCTCTCCACGTGATGCGTCTGTGGCTTCACATTTCCCAGTAATTTTCCGATTGTCCTGCTGCTGCTCCCCACGCTATGCCGGTGTTGGGGGGTTGTCTGACCATACTTCACCACGACAGTGAGTGTGGCTTAAGGGGGGGGGGATGGGGGGCCGCCAGGACCACGTGTTGCCATCACTCGCCCCTGACGCCAGCAGCCGTGGCTGGGAGTCGTCCCCGTTGGTCGCTTTGAGAGTTGAGCCTCGGGACAGCAGCAGAGGGCGCAATGCGCGCAGGGAACAACTCCACGACGGCTCCCAGACGCGCGCGGCCCACAGCTCGCGGGCCACAGCAGGGCGGGGGGGCTGTCACCTCAGGCAGCACGGGCAGCGGGGGCAGCGGGGGCAGCACAACCTGAGCGGTGCTTGTCTGGGTAT
Organism: Lampetra fluviatilis; assembly: GCF_964198595.1. Taxonomy (NCBI): domain Eukaryota; kingdom Metazoa; phylum Chordata; class Hyperoartia; order Petromyzontiformes; family Petromyzontidae; genus Lampetra; species Lampetra fluviatilis. The sequence goes on along the minus strand of NC_136276.1, from coordinate 343,178 downwards.
TTCTGCAGTGAGAGTGACTCTCCTGGCGACTCAGTTCAAGCGCTTATCTCGGAACTGGCGGTTGTTGGTTACGAAGAGAAATGAGAACCTCGAACGCGTTGCCACCTCAAGGATGAGCGTCTTGCCTGCTCAACTAGTCCGCGGCTGTTCACGGTGTGAGCAGTGTTCATGAGTAGCAGTAACATCCACGTGTTCAGCAGCAGCAGCAGCACCTGAGGCGTGGCGTGCGGTTTGTGTGTCGATGTGCCAGTGGTTAGCGCTACGCTGCCCGACGATTCCCGCTCACGGCCAGCATCAGTGGCGATTATCTATAGCAGTTATCGGGGTTCCGCAAGGTCGACTCAGCCTTCCATGAGTACCTGGTGTGGTGTATAGAAAACATCAGCACTGGGGATACAAAGGCGGCTGGGCGTGGTGTTGCCCCCCCTTTTGTGCCCCAACAGTCCATTAACGTCTATACAAGAATCGTTGCCTTTTTACGTGCCATTTAGAGCAATGTCAGATGATATGGTTTTTAAAATAGATATTTGAGCAATTCCGTTCACGAGCTTTTGGCGCGTGGGAGTCGCAGCGAAACTCCACGCATAGGAAGGGATTATACACAGAGCGCCACACAGATAGATTCAAGATTCCGTTGCTGTACTGCCATCTCCTGGTCAACTCGCTGCCCCACGCCTACAACACCAACACAACCGCCACAACCACCTCGACAACAACCGCCACTACCATCGTCTCCATCATCACATCACCGCAACCGCAACGACCACCAATTAACAACAACAACCACAACCACCATCACCACCACATCATCCACCACCTTCACAACCACCCCAATCGCATCACAATGTCCATCACGACAGCAGCCATCACTGCAACTAAAACCACGGCCACTTCCTCCTCCACTCGCAACATCACCACCACCACAACCACAACCACAACAACACAACAACCACATACCCCACTAACAACATCTCCACAACAACCACAACAACACAACAACCACAACAACACAACAACAACAACCACAACAACCACATATCCCAATAACAATCTCTCCACAACAACCACAACAACACATCCACCACATACCCCACTAACAATATCACCATAACCACAACAACCACAACAACACAACCACCAAATACCCCACTATCAACATCACCACCACAACCACAACAACCACAACCACCACATACCCCACTAACAACACCTCCACAACAACCACAACAACAACAACACAACAACCACAACAACCACACACCCCACTATCAACATCTCCACAACAACCAAAACCACAACAACCACAACAACCACACACCCCACTATCAACATCTACACAACAACCAAAACCACAACAACCACATACCCAACTATCAACATCTCCACAACAACCAAAACCACAACAACCACAACAACACAACAACCACATACCCCACTATCAACATCTCCACAACCACAACAACCACAACAACCACATACCCTACTACCAACATCTCCACAACAACCCAACAATCACTCCCACCCCACCACCAACATCTCCACGACAACGAAACAAAAACAACATTAACATCACAACCACAACAACCACCACACCGACCTCCTCTCCCACTATCAACATCACCATCACAACCAAACAACCACCACCACCACTGCCACCACCACCACAACCACCACCACCACCACAACCACCACCACAACCACCACCACTACCACAACCACCACAACCACCACCACAACCACCACCACCACAACCACCACCACCACAACCACCACCACCACTGCCACCACCACCACCACTGCCACCACCACCACTGCCACCACCACAACCACCACTGCCACCACCACCACCACAACCACCACCACTGCCACCACCACAACCACCACCACCACCACCACTGCCACCACCACAACCACCACCACAACCACCACCACCACCACAACCACCACCACCACCACTGCCACCACCACTGCCACCACCACCACTGCCACCACCACAACCACCACCACCACCACCACTGCTACCACCACAACCACCACCACAACCACCACCACCACAACCACCACCACTGCCACCACCACTGCAGTCTGCCGCAGAGCGCACGAACCCCGTGCCCCGTGTCGCCCCGCCCGGCTCTGGTCCCGTGCGCGGCTCGATTCGTGTGTCACGCACGGCCCCGACAAATGATGGAGACGCTGGAAAAGTCAACTTCGCCTCTTGTTTAGATTCCAGGCGAGGATGCACACCCATTAGCGGGATTCGATTTGACAGCAAATGACGTGGCCTCTCTATGTACCCCTCTCTCTCCCTCCCTCTCTCCCCTACCCCATCCCTCTCTCTCATTCTCTTCTGTCACCCCCTCTCTCTCCCCCCTCTCTCGCTCTCCGCAGCAGCAGCACTTTGTGAGCGCGTGACATTTAGCGACATTTGCCGGCAGACACTGCGTCCTTTCAGGGCCGCGCGGCTGACCGCTCGCGGGGCGCGCGTGGGCGAGGCGCGCGCAGGAGGCGCTGCTCTGGGGAGGCCGCAAATGCTGCCCGCGTTTGTTTTGCGTTGAGCCTCGCTCGAGGATCTCTCGCGCGTGAGACGGAACATGGGGGGGGGGGTGGATGGGGTGGGGGACCCCGTGGGGATGAGATCCCATCCACAGATAAGGCTTCAACGATTGACAATCCACACACGCATGTATGTACGCATGCATAGCTCCACCCCGCTCCCCCCCCCCCTCCTGCGGTCCTGTGTGCCCCCTACCCCCCTATTCACAGTGGCGAGATGTTAACTACCTCGCCGAGTATACAGGAGGTTAATCCCGACCCTGGCACCTGTATATTTGGAGTTTGCTAGTTCTTCCCATGGTCGCGTGGATTTTGCTCCGGGTCCTCGGGTTTGTTTCCTACATTTAGAATCACGCGCTTCGAGTATCTGGCTGCTATAAATGTCCACGCGGCGATAAGCGACTTCGTTGAGCTTAAATTTGCGGCCAAGTCATTTCTGAAAAAGTGCTGTATAGTTATGTGTGCCTTACCTGGTGACATAGACAGTAATTCATAGTTTAGACTCTACCGCCCCACCACCTCTGGCGACGTGGTGGGGTCTCGAAAGCCACGATTTTGATGCTTAACCTTCCTACCGTAGCCTCGTCTATTTGTATCTCACCAGTTACGGCCCACTGAGCTATATAGATACTTTTTTCAGACGCTACCTGGTCACAAATCTGAACGAAGTGGTTCACATCACGTGGGAATGTGTTGCAGCCAAAGACTCTGAGATGTGGACGTCGGCTCTCTTCGCAGGCGAGAGTCCTTCGCCGCCGCCACGCGCTCAGCCCATTCGCCGCGACGCAGATGCACCCCACGTTTGGAGCAGTGTATGCCTCTGTAGATCATCATCATCGTCGGGCATGGTCGGTCCACTGCTGGATGGAGGACTCCCCAACCCGTCGTCACAATCCGCCCAGCACCCTCAAGTCATCTCGGACGCGTTCCATCCCTCGGCTGCCTCTCCGTCGTTAGTCTCGACCATCAGCGTGACGCGTCCTGCCCAAGCCTCGCCCACATTTGAGATGGCCATGGCGATGTCAATCAACCTGCGCGTTCTCGAATCCACCTGTTCGTGTTTCTCTCTCAAAATAAATTGCCAGCGCGCGTTTTTCTGTGCTTCTTTGCGCAATTTTCAGTTGTTGTTCCTTATATCTCGTTGATGGCTGAGGTGTTCCCGATCTATATGCCCCAGCAGGCAGCACGCCCAGACTATACACCAGTCCACATGGACTCCACGCGCAGAGGACGCAAGGTGGAGCATCGCGCGTTTCTGTGAAGCGTGTAGGGTCAAAGGAAACGAGCATATCTCCTGTCTCTACATGCATACAATGGCGTTTTAGTACATCGGCCTATTGGCTTTCCAGAGCCATGGTTGACATGGAGGGCTCCTACCAATAACATCGCGTAATCCAGCAGTGTGTGTTCAACAAGCCGTGCTCTGCTGATGAGAGCCAGAAGGTCGACGCCGGTGCAAAATTGTCTTGCTCCAACAGAAGCTGCTGCTGCTGCTGCCGCTGCTGCCGCTGCTGCTGCACGATGTTGGCGTGGAGAGGCCACACGGCGTCTGACCGGGCCATGCGCGAGTTTATTTGCGGACACGCTGCGGCTGCAGATGGGCCGCGAGGCGCGCTGTGGCCACGTGGCCCGGAGCCGGAGCGGGCTGCTCGCAACCGGAAGGTCTCGAGTTCAGGTCCCTGATTTAGGGGTTGACTCAATAAATCATCGCTCCGAGGCTAATTTAATCAAAAATGCTACTATTCTGTGAGAAAGTAAACAGTGTTGGCTCTATGGAGAGACTCGGCCCTGTCAAAGGAACGTCGAATGTTCTGCCACTGGCTCACGGCTGTAAACGGAAAATGAGCAGCGATGCATCATTGCTCACTTGAGGCGGACATCAGTCTGATTCATCTTCTCAGTCTGATTCATCTTCTCAGTCTGATTGTTTTTCTTCGCGTTGTGGCTTTTGTGAACACCAAACACGCGGCGCTCAAACCTCACTCACCCCCCACGCACCGCGCTCTCCCCCATCCTCACCCACCCCTCCGCGCGCGCTCTCTCTCTCTCTCTGCTCCTCCTTTGTGTTGTACAGCTGTGCACACATTCCTCTACCGGGCCGTGCAGCGAGACAACGGGCGCACAATGCGTTGTGTTTGTGTGTTTAAGCGCGCAGAGAAACACCAACGCGACTCTCCTGTACACACACGCACGACGGCTCCCCACACACGCACACGAGTGCGTGCGTGTGTGGGGAGCACGCGTGTGTGGGGGGCCGTCGTGTAGCAGGGAAAGGCGGCCCGGGGTTCGATTCCCACTCGCGGCCAACACCAGTGACGACGATTATCTAAACTAGTTCTGGGCCTCGCCCTAGGCCGGCTCAGCCTCAAACGAGTACCCGGTGCGGTGTGTATATATCGTCACTGGGGAGACAAAGGCGGCCAGGCGTGTTGCTGGCCACATTATGTATTCGTGCGCCGTGGCGACGGGAGGAGATGTTCGCCCACAGTGTCAATGGCCGGAGCCGAGGCTGAAAAAAGATCCCAGAAGCGTAAGAAGACACTCGCCACTTGAAATCCCTTTAAATGTCCCCTTCACCACCCTGCCTCGACCAGCGTGGTGAAGTATGGTCAAACAATCCCAATGACAGCCGACGCGACGTGGGTTGCCTACATCCAGAAATGGATTGATGCGGGTCTAGTCATTACTCATCATCAACCATGCTCAATCCACTGCTATCAAAGGCCTCCGCAAAGACGCAGTAAATGATTATGATGATCATCACGGATGAACTCCCCTTTCAAGGGGATCGCGGCGGGCGCAGTGCGATAAGAGAGATAAGAGAGAGACGGGAGAGTGAGAGTGCGGGCTGGGCTTGCGAGAGTTTGCTTCTCGCGCTACAGCGTGAAGTGCAATCTGCAGCATTCCGCTGTTCACTTTGCCTGCCGGCTGCGTTCCTGAAAGAGCGCCATTGCCAGAAACGTCAGCCTACTGCGTGTGTTTTCTGTTATAAGGCAGTGTTAGCATAGATGTTGAATGATTTCGGACCGTACGTAGCCCACCGTGCCAATCGAGGTGCGTGGGAAGGACTACGAACTGAACGCAACATTTTAGTTTGCCTCCTAGCCACGCTACAGGTGGCACGGAGAAAGCCCGTCAGTCAAGGCTACAGTATGCATGTACAGTACACGGCGATGCTGCTGCTGCTGCGTTAGCAGTGGTGCACAGGCACATTTGACAAAAGGAAACATCTGCAGCAGTCGACGTTCCAGGCAATAATTGTAGCAATCCCGTCCGTTTGTGCAGGAAAGCGCCGCCGAGTCACGTGACTGTCTCGAGACGTTCGTCATCGGCGATGTAGCGAGTGACGACACAAGTGCAAGCATCACGTGGTGTTTCATGCGAGGCGCAGTCATTGACAACTCAGATCCCAAAGCTGTCGGGCCTCAGCGGTGCCTGGCACAGTGAGTCCGACGCGGTCGTTATGAACCCTCGAGCCACTCTCTGGAACTCGTGTTCAGTAGAAGCGATGCGTGCTCTATTGAACTCGTGTTCAAGCTGGAACTCATGTAGAATAGAATCGATGCGTACTCTATTGAACTCGTGTTCAAGATGTAAGTCGTGTAGAATATAAGCGATGCGTACTCTATTGAACTCGTGTTCAAGCTGGAACTCGTGTAGAATAGAAGCGATGCGCGCTCCTCTCTGTGCTGCGGGGATGCTCGCGCACCCGCGGCATCGCCCGACCTGGCGGGGTGGTCGCCTCGAGGTATCGACAAACTCGCGCGACGTTTGCCCCTCGTCGGCTTCCACTGCGCCTCGAGTCCTCGTCTCCCTCTCGGGACGAGGCTACGGTAGGAAGAGCAGCAGCAGCAGCAGGAGGGGGGTGAGGAGGGAGGGAGGGAGCGGTGAGGACGCGTTGCGAGTGTCCGCGTGCCTCGGGGAGTTCACAACGACGGTGCCAGAGGCTGACGGGATGTGCCAAATACTTTAATGGGTTTTGTACGCGGGGAGACAAATACGTGGAGGAGGCGAATTGCCAGCTGGCTCCGCGTCGCCCGCCCGGAGTCGACGCCGCTGGTGCCGCTGGTGCCGCTGGTGCCGCTGGTGCCCACAAGTTCGTGATTGTGCTGGGGGTGGCTCCCGCGATCTGGTGGTGCTGTTGTTGTTGTTGTCGGCTTGTAGTGCGTGTTGTTGTTGTTGGGTTGTAGCGCGTGCAATACGACCAAAAGACAACAACAACAACACATCGCTGCGGGAACTTCTATTATGTTATAGCTGAACAAACGCACGTCGATTCATACAAAACAATCTATGATTACACGCGATTCGATGCCTGTCCACAGGTCAGCCTTACAATACAAAGTAAAGGCGCAGCCCTGCAATTGCTCGCTCGCGCCGCTGTTGGCGGAAGGGCCTTCAGAGAGCTCCAGAGAACCTCTCGATGCGATACATCGGCCACTCTCAGACGTCTCTGACGAGGGAGTACCCCCCACACTTTACCCCACCGCACTCTACTCGAGCCGCGTGCTACCCATTCGCACTGCTGGTAGGCCAGAAGCGGAGCTGCTTTAAGAAACGTGCTTATTGTTTCGACTGCCGCGCCGAGAGATCGGATCGCGCCGCCCCGCGACACTGTGGGGCAGCGCGTCCCCTCTGTCCACGCGCGGGCTCCACATCGATCGATCGTTGCCCCGAGGTCACGGCGCCAACGCGCTGACTTGTCACCTTGATCCCCGCGTTTGTAGAAGCAGCCCCCTACACGCCGGCAATCTCGAGGCAGGGGGACCCATCCCCACCCACGCGCGCCCCATGACTCAGTGCAGCCCCCCGGTCCAGACCAGAGCGATCGTTTGCAATCGCCTGCAGCTGCTTTGTCCGCGTCTGAGCGCAACTGCTCGCGCAGCACTCGGCGGGATCGGAGCCGAGTCCAGAGCTGCGGTGTCGTCTGTGCAGCAGCAGCAGCAGCAGGAGCAGCAGGAGCAGCAGGAGCAGCAGCAGCAGCAGCAGCAGCGCGCGCCTTGGGACTCGGAGGAAGGAAGCGATGGCGATGGGTGGGTGTTCTCCACTGCAACGAGCGCACGTGACGGACCTCTTCAACTTGAACCCCATCGCCTCCTCAGCCGAAACGCACCACACCCCCAGTCTTCGTACCCCCAGTGCTCATCATCATCATCAGAGGTGGGGGAGGGGGGTGTCCCCTAACAGCCACCCGAACGAAGCCCCCCATCGACCTCATGCCGCGGTGTCCCGCGTCAAGCAGGGACGCCGAGTTGCCGCGAGAGGGGAGCAGAGAGCGCCAACCTCTCCTCCTCCTCCACCTACTCCTCCTGAACCTCCTCCTCCTGCACCACTCACGCAGCCCCCCCCCCTCGCACTCCCCCCGCCTCGTCCCCAACCCAGCCGTTCCCCAGCCCCGCCCCTCGCCTCCAGGTCACCACGCACCCGTGGCCCCGAGGCTGTTTGCTCAGCGACAACTGTGGCCGGGTCACTCGCTCCGGCGCAGCCACGGACAGAGGCACCGCTGTGTCCCTACCCCCCCTCCTCACCCCCCAGACCCCGAGCCCCTCCCCCGCCTCTTCTCGCCACCGTCTCCTCGTCACAAACTCGCAGCCAGCCCAGCCACCTCCCCCTCCTCCTCCCCGCGGTCTCCGTGGATAAGACGTCCGGCATGTCACCGCCATTCACCAGCCGTCCATCCGAGCGATTCGGGAGAATTGTCACGAATCGACAGCGATGCCGATGCGTTGTGGTCGCCATTCCCCGTGACTCGACCGCTCAGTTTCGTTCGCTCTCTTTCATTCGCTATCTTTCGTTCGCTCTCTTTCATTCGCTATCTTTCGTTCGCTCTCTTTCATTCGCCCGCGCAGTGTCACGAGCCGGTGTCGTTCCCACGCCGTTCCCGCGTCTCGCCTCACGCCGCTGTCGAGCTCCGCTGCCGCTACCTCTCCCACCCCGAGCCCCCCACTCCCCTCCCCATTCTCTCTCCCACCCCGAGCCCCCCACTCCCCTCCCCATTCTCTCTCCCACCCCGAGCCCCCCACTCCCCTCCCCATTCTCTCTCCCACCCCTAGCCCCCACCCCTCCCCCATTCTCGCTCCCACCCCTGTGCCCACTATCCCCCCACCCTTTAGCGCTGTGTGTGAATGTTAAATACCAATCATTGTATTTCTCTACAGCGCCTTCATGGAAGGATTACAAAGCGCTGCTGTACCTGGAACAATACCAGCACTGCCTACCTACCAAGCCATATTCATCAGGGCAATATCAACCATGTCGATGTGTATACGTGCTCTTCTTTGGGTCTTTCGGTAAAGCCAGATCAGTTATTTTCTTTGAACCTATCTACGTAACTTTAACGAAAGACCCAAAGCATATGAATTCCTGTAGTCACGAAAGCTTTAAGTCGTTAAGAAGGGCAATTGCGCGAAACGTCACCTACGACATATTTTCCCCTTAACGCTACAAGTGTTATGGATGAAAGTATAGAGTTGTTTTTGTTAACTGTGCTTTTGCCCCACTGCCAATGCAGCAGCAGCATCACTAAATTAGAATGAATATACCCTCGACGTGTGCGTATGTAGGCATCATGTTGTCGTTCTTAGCGCACTGCGCTCCAAACTCGGCGACCCGACTTCGAGTCCTGCTCACGGTCAACATCAGTAAGAATATCTGAACCGTTCCTGGGCCTCCCCTAGGTCGACTTAGCCTTATACGAGTACCCGATGTGCTGTGTAAACGTCAGCTCTGGGTAGACAAATGCGGTCGGGCGTGGTGCTCGCCACCTACCCCATCGTGTGCCCTTCCGGACTATCATCGGTGCTCGCTATCAGCACGTGTCTCAACAGTCTGTTAAGGCTATACGGGGGATCTTTGTTTTTGTGTGTGTAGGTAGAACACTGGAAGGATGCTCTGGCGGCCCCCCTCTTTAAGAAGGGGGATCGCACAGACTGTAACAACTACCGGGGCATCTCCCTCCTCAGTGTGCCGGGAACGGTCCTGCCGAGGATGATTCAACATCGCCTGGCCAGGCAGCACGCTGAGGAGAGGCTTGCGGAACCCCAGTGTGGTTTCAGGCCAGGGAGGTCCTGCACAAATGCCATATTCTCTGTCCGTCTACTTCAGCAAAGGTGTAGGGGATTTCAATGGGACCTACATCTTTGCTTTATCGACATGGTCAAGGCCTACGATGCCACCAGTAGATCAAGGCTCTGGGTTGTCCTTCGTTTTTTCGGAGTCCCTGCCTTTGCGTACATGTGGGGGTGTGTGTAGATGACCCGAGCAGCGACACCGCCGATTCAATACCGAGCCTCGAAATGTAGCGGGGGGGGGCGGGGGCCAAGGGGAGAGGATGGGGACGAGGGGTGAAGGGGCGAGGGAGCGGGGGCTGGGAGGGCGGGGAGAGACGGCGGCGGGTTGATATTGCGACTTGTCTGCGGTGTGCGATGGGGTGTTTGTGATTGTAGGTCGCAGTCTCAAATGAGTACCTGTGTGGAAATGTCGCAACTGGGGAGACAAAGGCGACCGGGCGTGGAGCTGGCTACCCAACCTTTCGTGTGCCGTGCCGGCCTTCATAGATGCTCACTAACAGCACTTGTCCCATGAGCCTGTGAAGGCTACACGGGGGATCTTTGTGAGGATACATCATCTCGTCTTTCAAAGTGCCCTCTTTTCTCATCGAGTCAAAATGACCCATATAGCTTGGGCATATTGTATCGTCAATGTGTCCGTGTACACGAAACATCTCGTATATATACCGAATACACATATACATATATACATATTACACAACTCGATTCGTGATGCTGATGCTCCGTTGGCCGTGGTGCAAATACAACAACAACAACAACAAAAACACAACAACAACAAAAACACAACAACAACAAAAACACAACAACAACAAAACTCAACACGTCGTCAATTATACGCCGTGGCCTTAGAACGAATATACAACAGGCGACGTGTGCGACATGTGCTATGAAGAAAGACCATTGCCCGAAACGTCGCCTATTGTATATATGTTGAATGTGTGTTATTTTAAGTGCAGCGTTATTGACTCCGAGGGGGAGGCTTGCTGTCCCCACACCCGCTGCAGCAGCAGCAGCCACGGCAGCTGCTGCAGCAGCAGCAGGCGGATCGCCACCTGCGGATCGCCACCTGCAGAGGTTGAGCTCTCCAGGGGAGACGACCTCGCCGCTGTGGAGGCGGCGAGCCCCAGTATCTGATGTGATCTGACGGGCGTGTTGGGTTGCATGATGCTGCTTCAGACGATGATGACTCGTGTTGTAGGAAAAGGCAGGAGAGGCGCGTCTGTGTAAGAAAGAACCTCTTTACTGCAGACATCGGCGAAGTGTCAAACTTTCTGCCCGATCCCCGTAACGCGTCAGACCCCAAGGCACAGTTCAGCACGACGCGCACTCTCAACTCTCACTCACCGACCAGCACGCTCCACCTGTCTCCGTATTCCTCAATTAAATTAAAATTATATATAATATATATTTATCGTCATCTGCCTCTTCTGAAAAGAAAACAAAATCAATTTAATATTTTACAACACTCTACAAAACACACCCTTCAGTAATAATAATAATAACCCCGTCACCTCCGAAGGAAACAAAACGAACATAATAAAAAATTGACCCCCACGTTTTGGGAAACTATTTTACAATCCGATCGTAGAAAAATATAATTTACGGGACCTACGCAGAGGAGTGCCCGCGTGAGTAGCTGCGTGAGTCGAGGCCAGTGGTGGTGTGTGCAAGCAGGGCGGCGGCGGGTCGTGGCCCAGGCACCAGTTGCACGAGAGAGAAACATCACGGGACAAATCCACACGTGTTTCTACAGCGAATGCTCACTTTTCTCTCTCTCTGATTACTTTACACGGCCTGCTGTTCGGCAAGATGTCCGACGATTCGCTTCAGTTCTCCGAGGACGCTCCCAGCACGTGGAGCGAAACGTGGAACACGATGCCGAACATCACCGCGGTGCGATTCGAGAGCGCTGCGCAGCAGCAGAGTCCTCACTCTGCGTCAAATGACTTGGCGAGGCTTCTGCAGCGTTGGCAGTGGTGCACGAGCACAGTCAACAAAACAACACATTCAACTCATTCATCAACAACAACACTGCCTTATAGCACATATATCAACGTATGTGGTGGCGACGTTTACACATGTGGCATCGTGTACTTTGATTTGCGGCGAATCGACTTCGGGGAGGCCCAGGACCGGGTCGCATATTCGTCACTGGTGTTGGTCGTGAGCGGGAATCGAACTTGGATCGCCAGGTTCGTAGCGCGCTAACCACGACACTGCCGCTCTCCCCAAAGAGATACTAGCATGCTCACACACCCAGGCACACACAGACACACGGGTACCAGCGCACACACGTTCACAACAACACAAAGATCCTCCTTATTGCCGTACAGACTGTTGGGCTGAGTGCTGCTGGCGAGCACACACAAATGGTAGCCGGCGTACGCGATGGTGTGGGTGGCCAGGACCACTCTCGGCTCCCTTTGCCTCCTCCCCAATGCTGGTGCACCAGGTACTCATTTTAAGGGGAAGCAGGGAATTGAATTCAGGCGCGCCGGGTTCGTAGCATAGTGCGCTAACCTTGGCACCACTGTTCCCTCAAGGGCACGCAAGCATACAAAGACAAAGGTCCCCCGTGTGGAATCTAACCAGTTATTTGGGGCAAGGGCTGCTCGCGAGAACCTTAGAAGGCAGGCAAGGCGCACGAGGGGGTGGTGTGACCAGCACCACTCCCGACCGCCTTTGTCACACACACACGTGCACACACGTACACAAGTACATAATACACACATGCACACGTACACATAGTTTCATTCACGTGTGGATCTGATCCCTTAAGTGAAACTCTTCCTTATTTATCGCTGATTCAAATAGGAAACTTAAGGGAATATTTTGTCGTTGATTAGTTTGATGCCAGCGGGCACGTGATCAAAGCAATAACGCGCTCCTCCCGCAGTGTCTCCAACTCCAACAGCACATTTGTTACACAGCCATATGGACGCGTACGCCTCTTCCACTGGCACATCCGAGCCGAGCCAACGCCGGACCCTCACGGTACGGGTTGTTTTCCAATGCCTATGTTCCGTTTCCAGCTGGAACTAAACCGTGATATGCTGGCCTCACTAAAATACGTCTTAATCTGGCTTGTGGTCAAATAGGGCCAGCGGCTAATTAGGTGTTCATTACGTGCGATGTAAGTCAGTAGGCCAAGGGGATACAGCATCCCCGCCTCATCTACATATAGCGCGGCTCGTTCATTGCGTGTCGCGTTAGCGGCACGACTTCGTCAGTGGCCACAAGCAACAACAACAACAAAAACAACAACAACAACAACAACAACCTCGCCCCTCCTGTGTCCTCGTCGGGATGTCTCGAAATGGCCCCGGCGCGACTCGGTTGTGCAGTGGAGAACCAAATAAAGCATTGTACAGCGAAACTTCATCTACATGCGAATCGTCACGTGCCTCGCGCGTGTGAGCGTTACCTGCAGCATGCGCGCTGTATGACGCATGCGTGACACTGCGTCAAAAGCCCGCGAGCCCTCTACCCGCATGCGCGTGCGTTGGGGCGAACCCTCACAGCTTTCCACGCTGAGCGGCCACCCCGAATCATTGCTGGGTCAGACACGGGCTCGTTACCAAACCCGCAGGTACCGTCAAATGAACAAATGGGTCTCTAACCAGAGGGGTGTGACTATTCAGCACGCCTCCGTCACGGCTAACATTAGGTATCACTCGCCGCTGCTGGTAGCCGAGTCCGATTCACGGCCAAGGCGAACATCAATGTTGAGTGAAATCTGATCCGGTACTAGGCGACTTAAATTAATAACCCCGCTTCAGGGTCGCAATACAATTCACAGATTAATTTTTGTTTAGCGAATGTAGCGGCCACGAGCGGCTGCACGGGAACCCGATGCATAACACGAGCACGAATGGATTCGCTGTGAAGCATCGTGACCTGCGATATGAATCGATGCGAACAGAGACCACTCGACGCGTCGTCACGCGCCTGCTGTCTGCTCTCCGCGGGCTGTGCGGCCTGCCGCGTGCTTGGCAGTGGCCACCAGCGGCACCGACGCCTCAATCGTGTGATGGTTACCACTACTACAACAGTACCAATGTGTGATGGTTACCACTTCTACACCAGTACCACTGTGTGATGGTTACCACTACTTCTCTTCCCAACATACACGCTGCGCAGAGCGTGCGTCAGTGCACCTCGTCGTGTCCGTGCGTGTGTAGTGAACACGTTGGTGTGTAGTGAACACTTGCGCGTGTATGGTAAACACGCGAGCGAGTTTTTGAGTGACCGTCGTCGATATTTGGCCGTGTCCTCTCGGGGAAAATTCACGATTTCATGTCGTGATGGATGGCGTTGAGGGACGGTGCAGAGTGTGACGTGTGTGGTGTGTGTGTGTCACTGAGTGGGCGCGTGTATGTGTGTGTGTGATCATGTTCGACGCAATGGTTTTATTATATATATGCTTGTGGATGTGGGTGTCTGTTCATAGGCTGCGCGACACGGGTTCGATTCCCGCTCAAAGCCAAAACCAGTGGCGCATATGTAACCGATACTGGGCCTCTCCTAGATCGACTCAGCCTCAAATGAGTACCTGGTGCGGTGTGTAAAATATCAGCACTGGGGAGACAAAGACGGCCGGGCGTGGAGCCATCGATCTCACCACCTCGTGTGCTGTGTTGACCCTCATAGGCGCTCACCTAGAACCCTTGCCCCAACAGTCTATACGGGGGACCTTTGTCTTTGCTGGATGTAGTTACTATCAGATGATCCTTTCGTATGTTCTCACTACCATCACACCCACATGAAGCGACAGTACACGGTATATATAGACACGGTATATTTACTGTGTATATATGTGCCGTAGGTCAAACTAGTATATAACTACCAACAAATGGGCTGTGGAGACACTAAATCCAAATAATTCCCAGTTGTGCCGAGTTAACCCTTGCATAGGTGCTCGCTGACAGCATGTATTCAGCCTGTAAGAGGACCTTTGTGCTTGTGGATGTGTGCGTGTATTAACTCGGTGCTCGCTAGAGACCTTTCCCGAACAGTTTGGTAAAGGCTATATGGAGGATCTTCGTCTTTGTGTATTACTTGACCTAACAGTGCCGCTTGTGCGCGTGCCGACCTTACTAGGTGCTCGCTACACGGGAGATCTTTGTGGCTGAGTGTGAGTCCGTGGGTGTATGTGCCTCCCTTTCTGTACGAAGGGGGACCGCACAGACTGTAACAACTACAGGGGCATCTCACTCCTCAGTGTGCCGGGAAAGGTCCTGGCAAGGATTATTCAACATCGCCTTGCCAGGCATGCTGAGGAGAGGCTTGCGGAGCCCCAATGTGATTTCAGGAAAGGGCGGTCCTGCACAGATGCCATATTCTCTGTCAGTTTGCTACAACAGAGGTGTAGGGAATTCCAACAAGACCTACATCTCTGCTTTATTGACCTGGTCAAGGCCTATGATACCATCAGTAGGCCTGGGCTCTGGGTTGTTCGTCGTGCTTTCGGAGTCCCTGACCCTCTGCTCACGATCATTAAGGACTTTCATGATGGTGAGCGGGCCCGGGTAAAACTACTTGGCCGGGAGTCGGAGCCATTCCCTGTTCACCTTGGGGTACGACAGGGATGTCCTTTGGCTCCAACATTATTTAACATCTTTATCGACCACGTAGTTCGTGAAGCCTTTGATGGCTGTACCAGAAGAATTTCCATCTGGTACAGATACAATGGGAAGCTGATCGATGCCCGGGTGCGGTCAAGGGCTGATCTGGTAATTTCCGCTCACTCAGAGGAGGAGTTGGAGGCGCTGCTGCTGAAACTGGAGCATGCCACTAAGAGGTGGGGCCTTACCATTAGCCCCACCAAAACTAAGCACCTGCCTGGGTATTTTGTACCATCGGGCACTCCACCCCCACAACTCTCAATCAGTGCTGGGGAAGTTGTGGAGAGAGTGGAGAGTTTCCCATATCTGGGCAGTGTGCTCATGACCGGCTCTGGTTTGACAGCAGAGGTCTCACTCAGAATCAGTCGAACGGCATTATTTTTTCATCGGTTGCGTAACGCTGTGTGGAAGCTACCTGGTCTGTTTGGCTATGGTCATTCCCTCCCTTCTCTACGCTTGCGAAACGTGGACCCCCCTAATGGAGCATCTTCGCCGGTTGGAAACATTTAGGATGGCCTGCCTACGATTCATTCTGGGTTTAACCAGGCTGGATTGTGTGAGGAGCTCACAAATCCTTGAAAGATCTGGGCAAAGTCCCATCGGTGAGCTCCTCCAGCAGGCAAGGCTGCGTTGGCTGGGTCATGTAGCCCGCATGCCCAGGAACCGCATGCCCAAACAACTTCTGTTTCGCCGGATAGAGGGGGCTAAACTGGCGCGGCACGGGCTAGAGAAGAGATGGAGTGATGTGGTACAGGAGGATGTGGAGCTGAATGGACTGGGCAGTTGGAGGCAGTCGCTCTCCTATAACAACGGAGAGCGAAGGAGCGACGTTCACAACAACGAGCGGAGCGCCTTGTGGCTAAAGCACAGCAAGTTGGCACAGTAGGGGGCACAGGTGGTGCATCAGCCAGTCATCTCAGTCAGTCGACCCGTGGCACCTTGGTCTGCCCCGTGACCTCCTGCCAGCGGGCGTTCGACACTTCACGTGGCCTCAAGGTGCACATAGCCTGGCACAAGCGTCGTGGTGACGTCACCGCCACTTAGTGGCGAATGGCAGTTGTTGTTGTTCTGTCCAGTGGCTCAGTCTAACTCCGTGTGTAAACGGACGTGTGTACGTGTGTGTGCGTGTGAAACTGTGGGGAGCGGCACCGCAGTGATTATATGAACCGGTCCTAAGGCCTCTCCGAGGTCGACTCAGGCTCAAGCGAGTACCTGGTGCGGTGTGTAAACATCGCCACTGGGGAGACAGAGGCGGAGTGGTGCTGGCCACCCACCCCCTCGTGTGTCACACCTGCCTTTAATAATGCTCGCTAACAGCACTTGCTCTGACAGTATTTAAGGCTATACCGGGGATCTTTGTATTTGTCTGTTTTCCTGTGTGTGTGTGTGCGCGCGCCCGTGTGCAATGCACAAGGAAGTATTCTGTAGGACATGCGTGCGTGTCATCTAACGTGTGAATGTAAGAGCAAGGGGGAGGGGCTAATTCGCTTAGTTGCTGATTAGTGCGCGCGTGTGTATGTATGTATGTATGAAGTGCCTATGTACATATTTATGTTTGCGTGTCAATAGGAACTTGTCCATGCATGAATGGGTGTGTGTGCATATGCACGCACTGGTGTGTGTGCATATGCACGCACTGGTGTGCGAGAGACAGTGACGGGGGAAGGGACAGATGCTGCAGGGGTGGAACAGATTCGTTCTCACGACACAGTCGACAACACCAGCCATACACATAAGTATTATACCACCACCACCACCACCACAAACACCACCACCACCACCACCACCGCCACCAGCATTACCCCGGCTCTAGCTGCAGGGTTCTAGCTCCATGCCCAGCGGGTGGTATCTGTCGTCGTGCAACACCAGGCGACCCAGTCCGTACAGCAGTCGCGAGTACCAGTGGATGTGCGCGCTCCTCGCATCCAGCGCGCCGCTACAGTTGCCGGGGAACCGAGAGTCCCGACCGAGGAATCTGCTCTCCCCCTCCTCCTCCCCCTCCTCCTCCCCCTCCTCCTCCGCCTCCTCCTCTGGCGACTCGGTGACCCCGGGCGAGGCCGCCCGACCCAAGAGCCACTGCGCGGCCCTGGCGGCCGCGTGCGCCGCACGAAGAGGCGCGAAGGCGGCGTGGGCCCAGTCGTGCAGCTCCACCGCGGCGTAGCAGGAGGCGAGGAAGCCGTCCACGACCAGCGTGCCGTGAGCCGTGAGCGGGGCCCGCGAGCCCCACGCCTCCACCCAGCTTACGCGCTCCACGCGCGCGGCACGCAGACGCGCACCGCCATCGCGACCGCGACGATCCTCCTCCTCCTCCTCGTGATCGTCATCACCGGACGTCGTCACCTCGTCGCCGTCCAGCACGAACACGTGCATGCCCGGCCGCACCCTGCTGGCGAACACGGGCCTCGCGTGCCGCGGGTCGCTCGAGTTGGCGGCGAAGACGAGGTGCGCGGGGGTGACCAGGAGCGTGCGCGCAGGCGCCGCCGTCTTCACGGAGAGGAAGAGTCGCCGGCGGTGCGGTTCGTGGTCGAGGAAGAGGAGGAAGTCGCTGTAGACGGGGCGCGAACCGGGCCCCCTGGCCGCCAGGACGCGGTCTCCCGGCCGCAGGTCCCGGAGCCGCTTGGATCGGCCGCCCTCGACGAAGACGCGCGAGTCCCCGGGGAAGCAGCCCCCAGACTTTGCGGCGATCGAGTTCTCTGCAGGGACGGGAGACGGACACCCCCAGGGCAGGGGAGGGGTAAAGCGAGAGTTGTTGCGTTTAAGTGATAAACAGATGGAACGGTGGCGCAGTGATTAGCGCACTGCGATATGAACCTGGGACCCCATGGCCAATGGCTCGGGATGTTTGAACGCCAACCGCGCCCCCCCCCCCCCTCTCGCTTTCACCAAGCCGCTCTCACCGTCGTGGTGAAGTATGGTACAACCCCTACAACTAACACGGCGTGGAGGGGAAGTCTTTATCCAGCAGTGGCCTAACCAACTCTCCCGGTAGTGCCAGCGGAGTTCAAAACGGACGCAACGAGATCTTCAGCGTCCTTTTTGTCCCAGCAGACAAATCTGTTGGGAGCTCTCGCGTAACACAAAAGCAGCGCTTCCCGCGCGCCCCGTCGAGGGTTGACTTCTCTCAGCCCCCCCCCACACCCGCCCCCCACACCTAGTTGGGCGAGTGTCCAGCTCTGTCCGAGCGAACTTTCAGTTTGATTGACGACGGGGACCAACACTCTGACCCGAACGGCACGGATACAAGGGGCTTCGCAGATCGGTGCGCGGCGGCTTCTCCCGAGCTCCGCGCGCCGGGCGAACTCCCTCGCCTGGGGGTGACGCGGCACCCAGCAGCGCAGCCCACAGAGAGGAAGCGCAACGCTGAACTGGAACATAAAATCAACGTGAAATCTCTCGCCTCTTCGGTAGCAAACGTTGCTGCGGGCTGGAATTGATCAAGGAGACGGGGCCGTAAGGGAATGTTGGGATGGCAGCGGATAATGTCCCAAACGTGAAACGCGAGTTCGTTGGCGTTGTGGCTGATGGGTGCCACGTGTGGGGCGAACGCGGCAAGCGGCTAGCACGGAACCTCTGCCTGCATCGTACCCCCCTGCACCACCCGGCCTGCCTGCTGCACCACTCTGCCGTCCTCCCGGCACCGGCAGGGCTATGAAGGAATGCGCGGCCGTGTTTGTCTGCGAGACGCGCTCGCCGGACAGAGCACAGATTGTGCTGCGGCGCGGAGTGGGAGCGGAGAGGGGGGGGGACGCACACAAAACGGACTTGTGCTCGTGTGTACACAGCAATGAATGAGCGAACGAATCAGCAAATGAATGGGCGGATGAATGAATAAATTATTGTTATGTGCATACTCGCTGTGGTTGCGTAAGGGGGCTGCGCGTGACTCGTGATGCGCGCTCCGCGACGCAGCAGCAGTAGCTGCTGCGCAGCAGAACTCCACAGCGGGCATGGCCCGCCGCTTTCTACCGGCTACATCGTCACACTCCACGGCAGGCGAATTACTTGGTGCACCGGTGGTGGTGGGGATGGCATTTGTGGGTTTAGAGAATTGCAGCCGCGTGGAACTGCAGGCTCAACCTGCCCTGCGAGTGAAATCAATAAACCCCCGTGCTGTTATTTATTGGACACCAAATGAGAAGATGTCGGTGTTCGCAAGTTCCCAGCTACAACAATAAACTCAAATGCACTCATGCCAAACGGCAGCTGTCCATCCCTTCTGGAACATCGCGGACATCCACAGCGACCACGAACGTGGACATGCATGCGGAAATGTCGACATAGCACACGAACGGTTTGAATGGACAAAACCACACCCGACCGCCTTTGTCTCCTCATTGCTGGTTTATAACGACACTGGAATCTACGTTGGGAGCCGTGGCGCAGAGTATGTATGGTGAACGTCTTTCGCACCGTACGTGGCCAACCGTTCAAATCGGAGGTGCCGTGGTTTGCACACTGAGTGACGATCCTACCGAAGTTCGATTCCCGGCCTTGAACAACAACCGAATCTGTCGATTCTTTCTCCGAAGTCGACTCAGCCTTAAATGCGCACTTAGTACACTGCATGTATATAACAGCGCCAGAGAGACAAAGACGGCCAGGTAAGATTCCGTCTTGCCCACGCCACCCCTCGTGAACCCTCATGGCGTTCGCATGTTTGTAGATTTCAATCCTTTCATTTCCTAATTGTCAGTTACACTTTGTATTTATATAGCGACATGCGCGACGGCATCTTCATACGATGGCCAGAAAGACGTGGACATGTGTACGCGACATAGAGAGAGGGAGGGAGGGGCAGACGGACACCGGCAGAGGAGACGGGGGAGGTTGGTGAGCCGCGACTTGGACAGCGGCAGGCAGTCGGGAGCACGAGCGGCAGGGAGGAAAGTAGTTCCAGACAGTGGCGACAGCAGAGGAGAATGAGCGACCTCTCACTGAGCGGAGGTGGAATGAGGGTTTTAACAGCAAGTTGTGAGAGGGCGGAGATGGGAGAGCGCGTAGAGGGGAGGCGAGTGAGAGAGGCGAGAGGGAGGAGAGTCCGTGTGTGTGTGTCTGTGTGTGTGTGTCTGTGTATGTGTCTGTGTATGTGTCTGTGCGTGTGTGTGTGTGTCGACACGAACTCTCACGCCGAGTCGTCACTAATCGCTCCTTTCAACTCGGCATGCAAACAAACTCACTCCACAGACTCTGAATACATCGACGGCAAGTAAATAAATAAACATGGCGACAGAAAGGGGGGGGGGCAGGCATCCCCCTCCTCGTTTGCTCAGGTGCGAAATTCCCTCCTCCTGCGAATCGCTCCGGCTCCCACCCCCTCTGCTCCCACCCCCTCTGCTCCCACCCCTCTGCTCCCACCCCCTCTGCCCCCACCCCCTCTGCTCTCACCCCCTCTGCCCCCACCCCCTCTGCTCCCACCCCTCCGCCCCCACCCCCTCTGCCCCCACCCCCTCTGCCCCCACCCCCTCTGCTCCCACCCCCTCTGCCCCCACCCCCTCTGCCCCCACCCCCTCTGCCCCCACCCCCTCTGCTCCCACCCCCTCCGCCCCCACCCCCTCTGCCCCCACCCCCTCTGCCCCCACCCCCTCTGCTCCCACCCCCTCCGCCCCCACCCCCTCTGCCCCCACCCCCTCTGCCCCCACCCCCTCTGCTCTCACCCCCTCTGCCCCCACCCCCTCTGCTCCCACCCCTCCGCCCCCACCCCCTCTGCTCCCACCCCCTCTGCTCCCACCCCTCTGCTCCCAACCCCTCAGCCTCCACCCCCTCTGCTCCCACCCCTCTGCCCCCACCCCCTCTGCCCCCACCCCCTCTGCTCCCACCCCTCCGCCCCCACCCCCTCTGCCCCCACCCCCTCTGCCCCCACCCCCTCCTCCAGCTCCCACCAACCCCCTCCACTGTCGCCGCCGTCTCCCCGCTTATCGATGAACCCCCAATTAGCACCCAACTCGCCTCACCGTGCAGCTCATTGAATACACCACGTGTGTGTGTAATTGAACATTTAATATACGTGTATGATTTCTTATTGTGTGTGAAGGATTGAAAATTACATGTGTGCGTATAATTGAAAACCATGTGTATGTGTGCAATTTAATATGACGTGTGTATGACGATGCTGCTGCTACTGCTGGTAATGCTCCTGCTGCTGGTGACGATGATGCCGCTGCTGGCGACGATGACAATGCTGATGATGGTGGCGCTGGTGACGATGATGCCGCCGCCGCTGATGCTGGTGCTCGCTCACCGGCCTTGACGGAGCAGTGCACGTGCGCCTTGGACTCGTAGTAGACCCAGTCGAATCCCGCCTCGGCCGCCAGGCGCGCCAGCATGCCGTACTTGGCGCGCTCGCGGTCCGACGTGGTGATGTCCACGGCGCGCCCCTCGTAGTGCAGCGACTCGTCCGAGTGGTGGCCGTCCTCGTCCCAGCCCTCGGTCACGCGCAGCTTCACGCCGGGCCACTGGTTCATCACCGAGATGGCGAGCGAGTTGAGCCGGTCCTTGCAGCGCTGCCAAAGGGTGGAACGAGGAGGTCGATCGGCCGAAACGTCGAGATTTTGCTCCCCTTAATGATCAGGGTCGGGATGGAATCATATGACTTCCTGTATATTAGTCGAGATGGTTATGTGTGTAGGATTGATTGGTTAACACCTCGCCACCGCGGCATCTGTAGCACGAGTCACGGGCCAGGGGTGTTGATACTTTGCGTACGGAAATCAGTTCCCATTGCGCTCGTGTCGATACGCGTAACGACCCGACAGAGCACAGCGCCATGGAAGCGCGTGTCGGCCCGCGCTGTCGGTCACCGGCGTCAAGGTGAGCGCTGGACGTCCGCGGCAGCGCGCCCCGCTGTGAGAGAGGCGCTCGCAAGAGAGGCTCGGAGAGTCGCGCAGATCCCATTGCGCGGAGTCGCCCTCGTGGCTGTTGGTGCGAGTCGCTCTGTCGGATGAACTCGCAATCGACCCTCAGCCTCTGCCCGACGGGTTAGATAAGTTGCTCATGCGCGGCCGCTTCGTTCATCAGATACAACAATGAATTGTGTTTAAAACCACGCTCAAGTGAGTCATGATGCCGCTTGAGAGACGACGCAGCGAGACAACGCGCTACGTGGCCAGCGAGTGACCGCGACTTGGAGTCGCGGCTTCTCATCAACGTCGCTGCCCTCGTGCGGGGCGCTGTGCACGCGTGGGACGCGACTGGCTGCGTGCCTGGGCCGTCTCGAGCACCTGTGCAGGTACATCGTGAAGACGGGCCATTGTCCGAAACGTCGTCTGACGTACTTGTATTGAAGACCACAACGTGTTGAGTGTCGATGTAAATAGATCGTCATAGCGGTGGCGCAGCGGTTATCGTGCCGGGCGAGGAGCCCGGCGGCCACTCGACGTTCGAGTCTGGTTTGTCTGATTGCCGATAGACGCGACCACTGTGGAGACGGAGCGATGAGATCGGAGTCGACGATATAGGAGAGAGACAGACGGACCAGAGCGGCGCTGGATCGTTCGGGATGTCGCTGGGGGGGTGGGGGTGGGGGGCTGCAGCCAGCAGTGGATAGACAAATGGCTAATTACGATGACAACTCGTGTTGTTTTGGTGATACTTGTAGTCAATGAGAACCGGGCGGAAACCATCAAATCGCTGCCCTCGGAAACCCGCTTTAATCGCGGGCGGCCTCACCCCGGGTTCGAACCCAGGCTCCCAGCGGCGTCGGCCGTGACCCCTGATCCACTCGGCCACCTCGACAGGAAGGGGGTCGTTTTAGTCGCCCAGAGGGGGTCTCGGTGCGTAGGGCCAGCCCCCCGCGAGGCGACTTGGCAGGCACGAGGGGGAAGCGGCGGGGAGGCTTCCAGGCCATTAAGTCCGTGACACGAGACGCTAATCGGTTGTCTCGCCGTGAGCCCGCCCCGTGCTCGCGAGGCCGATTTCGCGCATCGCTGAGCGCTGCTCTGGAGGCGTTCAGTGGCGCGTGCCGGGCGGGCGAAACGATCTCCCTCCCTCTCTCTCCCTCCCTCTCTCCTCGTCGTCTGTATCTCTCCCTGTGTCCCTCTCCCTGCGTGTGCGTCTCTTCTCTCTCTCTCCTGCTGACTCTCTCCCTGTGTGCGCGTGTCGCTGTGTGTCTCCTCGATCTCTGACTGTGCGTGTCTCTTTTGTTGTCTGTGCGCGTCTCTCTCCCCGGGTGTGTATGTGTCTTTCTCTCATTGCCTCTTTTTTGTCCCTCCGTGTCTCTCTCTCGATCTCATACCTCTCTCCTCCCTCTTTCCTTCCTTGCTGCTCTCTGTCGTGTTTGTTCACCGATGAGTTCGACCCTTGAGTATGCGCCTCTGCGTCTGTCTCCGTCTTTCAATGTCTTTATTTATGTTGTGAAATTAGTAACAGTAAGATCAATGCGAGTTAGAAATTAATGTACCCAGGCAAGCCTCACTGAGTCTCAACACCGCTTTTACAGGAGGGTCCGCTACATTGGGATGTCTGGCCAATTACATAGTGTTTAGCAAGTTGAATAAATGTGTAATTGTACACATCTCCTTCCCGAACATTAAAAACACCGCCCGTCAGAGTTCTGACGAACAGCCGAAGTGCACCATCACCACCATCACCACCATCACCGCCTCAATGAGAGATGATCCCTGAGACTGGTGAACGACAAACATCGTCACGCTTCCCTGCACTCGGAGTCCTTCGCAGGAACCCATCATCCCAGAACAGAGCCCGCCTACAAAGAACGAGCTCCCGTACTGATAGAGACGATAATGGACACCCGATTTATCATAAACACAACGAGATATGATGCATCCACTGCTGGATGAAGGCCTCCCCATGTCGTCGCCATCCCTCCCAGTCTGGCGAAGACCCCCCGGTCTCACCCATGTTTACAGTCCATCTCATCGCTCCATCTCATCGCTCCATCTCATCGCTCCATCTCATCGCTCCATCTCCACGGCGATCGCCCTCTTGGGTGCGTTTCTCTCGATTTATTCGGCTCTTACTCCATCGCCACACTCTTCTATCGGTCATCATCATGATCATCATCCCTTCGAGCGACGCGTTCTGCTCAAAGCCACTCAACGTGTCGCCTCTGATCTCCGTTTGTTCCCGAATCGACGCGTTCCTCTTCCCGTCTCTCGGTGCCATTCCTAGCGTGGGTCGCGGTAAGGGGTGGCTCGGTGCCCTCCAGGTTCCTGGCACACAAAGCCAAACTCTCACTCTTCAGATAACTACTCAACCATCTCAAGGCAGCAGGATCCTCCTGAAAAGGAGTCTTCGGAGTCAGTGAAGGTTTTGTGGGAAAGGGGAATTATTTTATCATTACAAAAATGCGTGTGACTCCCTCTCTACACACGTCCATCTCCTGGATTGCCAGGGTATGATGACGGTACAGCAAGCGGGTTCATTGTGATCTCGATTCCATCTGTACGAGGATTGGGTGTGAATATTCCCTCGCACGCATTCGTGTCCTCTGGTTACTTCGCGTTCCTCCACAGAGCTGGGCAGATATCGCAACTTAGCAGCACGAGACTTGGGCAACTGTTGGCCCACGTTCTGGCTACCTTCCTTCCCGCCTCTGCGTTACAAATTCTACAGCAGCAATTTGAGAAGAAATTTGTATGAAAGATGTCACTATACAACACAAAAACTATATACACACATCTTTATGTTGGGTACATACATTTTAATTTTGGATAGAGGCATCTTCAAGTTGGATATAAACATCTTCAAGTTGGATAGAGACGTGGGAGTAACCACACCTTACTTCACCACCCCGACCCAGCCGACCGACTAACTGCGGAGTGCCCACGTGTAGCCCTGCTGGGTGGACACAGGCGGAAAGAGATCCGTCGTGGCGGTGTCTATTAGGGAGAAGCAGCCTCTGTCGGTTACAATTAGAAGTTAGTGGCCTCTGACGGTCTCACAGTGGAGCCGCCACATTTCCATGGTGCAATATTCGGCTATTATATCATTCATTTGTCGATGGCCTCTCTAGCTCTCGAATATGAAGAAGGATCATTGTCGGAAACGTCGCCGATTAAATATATTTATTTTACATTTTATGTTCGCATTGTCATTGACGAATGCGTTCATTACTTGAGAGGGGTAAGATTTGAGCCAACGCTCACAGGTGCACACGTGCACAGACAAAGACGAACACCCCCTCGTATCGCCGTC
Source organism: Lampetra fluviatilis (assembly GCF_964198595.1). Classification (NCBI taxonomy): domain Eukaryota; kingdom Metazoa; phylum Chordata; class Hyperoartia; order Petromyzontiformes; family Petromyzontidae; genus Lampetra; species Lampetra fluviatilis. The sequence goes on along the minus strand of NC_136276.1, from coordinate 317,779 downwards.
ACAGACTGTTGGGGCAAGTTCTGTTAGCGAGTAGCACCTGTGAAGGTCGGTACAGTGCACCACGAGGAGGTGGGTGGCTAGTACCGCGCCCGGCCGCCTTTGTCTTACTAGTGGCAATGTTCACAAACCGCAACCAAGTATTCATTTGAGGCTGAGTCGACCTAGGGGAGACCCATGACCGGTTGAGTTAATCGTCACTGGCGATGGGCGTGAGCGGGAATCACTCACTCACAGTGAACCCAGTACTTCCATGTGCCATGCCCTGGCTTTGCGGGAGAAGGCAGTACAGCAAGTGCGAACTTAATCTCCACCTGTGCTTCCATCTGCACAGGGATAGAGTGTTACCCCCTCGCACGCGCGGGTTCTCTTTGGGTGCTCCGGCCTGCTCGCACGTGCGTAAACACGCTCATCATTAATTGGCTGGAAACATATAAACATAAACTCCTAAATGTAGCAGGACCCTCCTGAAAAAGTGTCCTTAGACTCAGTGTGGTTCTTCTCGATCGACAGAAAGATTAATGCATTGTATTATTGTTTGCCTCCCGTGGAGTGCGACGCTAAAGCCGATAGAAAGCGCCGGGCGAACGAGGCTCGCCCTGACTTGCCCGCACGGCACTGGTCCCGGGATCTACCAGCAGTAGCAGCAGCAGCATCATCAGCAGCAGCAGCAGCAACAACATCAGCAACAACAGCAGCAACAACAGCAGCAGCAACAGCAGCAGCATCATCATCAGCAGCATCATCAGCAGCAGTAGCAGCAGCAGCATCATCATCATCAGCAGCAGTAGCAGCAGCAGCAACATCATCATCATCAGCAGCAGCATCATCAGCAGCAGTAGCAGCAGTAGCATCATCATCAGCAGCAGCAGCAGCATCACAAACAGCAGCAGCAGTAGCAGCAACAACAGCAGCAGCAACAACAGCAGCATCATCATCAGCATGTCGACGAGCCAGCAGCGAAGGTGACCCTCTCACCTGCGTCATGAGGCGGTCTGCGCCCGTGTTCTCCTCGTCCTTGAAGATGATGTCGGGGTTGTAGTTGGGCGTCAGCTCCTTAAAGCGCTCGGAGCCGCGCGCGATCTTCCCCTCGTAGCGGCCGCTCGCGCCCAGCGTCTTCTCCGCCACGTTGGGCACGAACTGCTTGTAGGCGAGCGGCGTCAGCTTGCGCGGCTGGCGACGGCGCCCGTACGTGCGGCCGGGTCCGCAGGCGCGGGACGGAGTAACGGCGAGTGAGCAGATGAGAGCGGCGAGGAGGAGCACGCGGGTTCCACTCAGCATCATGACGACGGTGATGAGGATGATGAGGATGATGATGAGGATGATGATAACAGCGGTGCGGCGACCTTCGGGGCCAGTGCTGTGTGTGTGTCTCTCTCTTGCCTGCTGCTGTGTGTGTCTCTCTGTCTATCTCACCCGGCGTGTCCCTTCCCTTCCCCGCGTGTCTCTCCGCGTGTTATCCCAGTCTCGCGGTGTGCGTGTGTCTGCCTCTCTCCGCCTGAGTCGTATCGGCGCCTGTGTGCGTGCACGAGTCTGCGTGTCGCTCCGTTCCTCTGCGGCTCTGCCGGTGCCTCTCTCCTCCTCTGCCTCTCTCGCTCTCACTCACGTTCTGGTCGCGTCCTGGTCACTTTCTAGTCTTGCCAGTCTCCGCCCGCAGACCCCGAAAGACGCGGGGGGGAGGGGGTGACGTGGGGGCGGGGGGAAGGTGGGTGGGGTGTGTGGGGGGAGCGAGGATGTGGAGGATGGAAGTGGAGGATGGATGTGTGGTGGCAAGGCGGGCGGGGCGGGGTGGGGGCCGTGGAGGAATGGCTTGCTGGCTGTGTGGCGAGGGCTGTGGAGTCGTCAGAGGTGAGGTTGGTGATGATGGCTAGGACCTCGCAGGGGAGAGCGCAAGGTGGGAGAACGAGCGGAGAGAGAAAGCAGAGAGAAGGGCACGGGGAGAGAGGGCGCCATCGACGGCGATGATTGCCGCTTCTGCAACAGAGCCCACCAACGACTCCTCTTCTTATAAGTATATATACCAGACACATTGACAACAACTATATCTATATACACAAACACATATATACACCAGCGCCATTCGCCACTCAGTGGCGGTGACGTCACCACGGCGCTTGTGCCAGGCTATGTGCACTTAAGGCCACGTGAAATGTCCAACGCCTGCGGTCAGGATGTCTCTCTGTGTGTATATACACACACATATATATACAGAGACAAGCCAAAGATGAGCCATACATCCTCAACAGACTGTTGGGGCAAGTGCTGTTAGCGATCACCGAGGCCGACACGGCACACGAGGGGGTGGGTGGCCAGCACTTCGCCCGACCGCCTTTATCTCCCTAGTGGCGATGCTTAAACACCGCATTAGATATCATTTGAGGGTAAGTCGTCTCAGATAATCGTCACTGGTGTTGGCCGTGAGCGTCAATCGAACTCGGGTGGCCGGGGATATAGCGCAGCGCGCTCACCGCTACTCTATCGCTCCACTTTGAAACCGCGTCCAAATGTCAATCAAAGACAAAGACCCCCCGTGTAGCCTTAACAGACTGTTGGGGCAAGTGCTGTCAGCGAGCCCCTATGAAGGCCGGTACGGCACACGAGGGGGTTGGGTGGCCAGCACCACGCCCGACCGCCTTTGTCTCCCCAGTGGCGATGTTTTTACACACCGCACCAGGTACTCATTTGAGGCTGAATCGACCTAGGGGAGGCCCAGGACCGGTTCAGATAATCGTCACTGGTGTTGGCCGTGAGAGGTAATCTAACTCGGGTCTCTGAGTTCGCAACGCAACGCGCTAACCGCTACCCTACCGCTCCCCACACCATCACCACCACCACCACCAACATTGTGAGTGTGCCCACATCACCATAACCACCACCAACATTGTGAGTGTGCCCACATCACCACCAACACCACCACCACCATTGTGAGTGTGCCCACATCATCACCAACAACATTGTGAGTGTGCCCACATCACCACCAACACCACCACCAACATTGTGAGTGTGCCCACATCACCACCAACACAACCACCACCATTGTGAGTGTGCCCACATCATCACCAACACCACCACCACCATTGTGAGTGTGCCCACATCACCACCAACACCACCACCATTGTGAGTGTGCCCACATTACCACCACCAACATTGTGAGTGTGCCCACATCACCACCACCAACACCACCACCATTGTGAGTGTGCCCACATCACCACCAACACCACCACCAACATTGTGAGTGTGCCCACATCACCACCACCAACATTGTGAGTGTGCCATGGGGAATGGTCGAGCAAATCGACGCGGGCCGCCTCCTCCGCCTCCTCCTCGTCCCCACGCGGCGTCCACCTCTCGCTGCCGCCGCCGCACGCGAGCGCATCCCTTCGCTCGCAGCACGCGCACTCTCTTCATATCGCGCGGCGCTGTGCGTAGCGCGGCGCTGTGCGTAGCGCGGCGCTGTGCTGGGAGGTTGCAGAGAGCCGCGGTGGCGTTGTGGTCGGGACGGTGATTGAAGGAGGAGGGGGTCAGGTGGGTTGACGGAGGGGGGGGGGGTTCTGTTGGGGCAATTCACTTACTACTATAATTACTATTGAAGGTATTTACCACAAAATGTGATTGTGCATGTAATGAATACACAGCGTTGCGAGATGCAATTTGCATGAATGACGGGAAATAAAACAAAGTATGAAGAGAATAATAAGAAGTGCTATCAGCGAGCATCTCTGAAGGTCGATACGGCACACGAGGGGGGGGGTAGACCAACACCACGTCCGGCCGCCTTTGTCTCCCCAGTGGCGATGCTTGCACACTGCACCAGGTACTAATTTGAGGCTGAGTTGACCTAGCGAGAGGCACGGGACAGGTTCACTGGCATTGACTTTGAGTGGGGATCGAACTCGGGTGGCCGGGTTCGTAGCGCAGCGCGCCAACCTCTACACCGCCGCTCCACGACACCTCCACGCGTAGCCACACGCCATCACACACACACAAGACAAAGATCCCCCATGTAGCCTCCACAGGCTGCTGGTGTAAGTGCTCTTAGCGAGTAGCACCTATAAACACTTGTGACGCACACACACACTCATACACATAGACACACACACTCACACGCATACACACACTCACACGCATGGACACACACACACTCACACACACTCACACACACTCACACGCATAGACACACACGCATAGACACACACGCTCACACGCATAAACACACACACACACTCAGACGAATAGACACACACATACTCACACGCATAGACACACACACTCACACGCATAGACACACACACACGCATGGACACACACTCACACGCATGGACAGGTGTACATGCGTGTCCACACGTTACGCACGCTACGAGGGGGTTATCAATGAGTGTGTGTGTTGCTTCAGAGTAACACGTGAGCCGTAATCGTTTACAGACGATTGGAATCAGATTGTTTGTGTTGGGTGATAATCTTGAAACCCATCTGGGGAAAACCGTTTTCAAAATCCACACCAATCCCAATATCTCCCCAACTCGCCAAGCCCCGCTCCAGTGCACCGCGCATGTCATCTCAGAGCGAGAGGGGAGAGAGAGGGGAGAGAGGGGAGAGAGAGGGGAGAGAGAGAATGAGAGAACGAGTCTCTCGAGACGACGAAGCGTGTGAGCTGTGCGCTCACAGTGAAGTGAGCGGCAGCGAGAGGCGGCGTCGCTGCTGCTGCTGCTGCTGATGGACCCACGTGAAGAATGTCGACTGGCCCGTGTCGTTGCCCGGCTTCATCAGGGTCGCTCACCCATCGCCGTCACGCGCACCCACGCGGGGGGTGCTCGTCTCGTCCACCGAAACCTCACCCAGTCTCAAGACTCCACTACAGGAAGGGGCTGCTACATTTTGATGTTTGGACAATCATCTTCACGTTACAATTAGAACCGGAAATCCTTGTCTCCTGCGTGACGATGTTTGCACACGGCACCAGACACAGTACTTATTGATGGCTGAGTGGACCTAGGGGAGGTCCGAGACTGCTTCAGATAATCGTTACTGGTGTTGGCCGTGATCGGGAATGGAACTCGTGTCGCCGGGATCGTAGCGCAACGCGATAACCACATACCCATACACACGTACGGTGCATTAATGCACGCACCATTATACACTGCGTACCACTATAAACCGTTGGTGTCAGTGCTATTAGCGAGCACCTATTTGATTTGGGAAGGTGTGTTCAGCGCCACACTCGACAGCCTTTGTCTCCCCAGCGTGCGTGTGTGCACATCACATCAAGTACCTTTTTAAGACAAGGTTCACATAGGGAAAGCAAGGGACCTGATGTTCGCTGTAATCGGTAATCGAACTCAGGTGACCGGGTGTCTCATCAGCAGAGTCGGGCTTCAGCCAAAACGAGTGAACTACCAGACGTTGTCATTCCAAACTTCTGATTATCACGGTTGGTTACGTACGGTGCGAAATAAGTGTAACACACACACACATCCATTGAGTTGCACCGATGTAGAGGGCGCACTGGGGGAGGCGTCGCTAACACTGCGGACTGAGTCGGGCAGGACCCCAGTGCCACCCACGTGGCGCGGGACGTGGATCCCCATCGAGGCCCTGACTCGAGGCCCTGACTCGAGACCCGACGAAGGAGCAGCCTCCCCCCCCCCCCCCCCGGTTTCTCTGCTACCCCGACCGCAGTGGGGACCGCTCTCAACCGCATCCCAACAACCACAACAGCAGCACCACCACTGGGCAGGTGTGCGGGATATTTGCCCCATCAGACGATTCGGGACTCCACCACGAATGCGGGCAGGTGCGCACCGTGAGGCGTGGACCGCTGATGACTCCCCCCTACAACGCGCGCATTCTGGTGGAACGAGCGGGCTACATTGAGCTACCGCCCCGGATTTTGCCGTGGAATTGCTTACAACATTCATCACAAAATAGTAGCCCTTCTGCTTTTTTTTTCAAAAGCCATTCAGAATAAGAATACGATTGCTAGCTAACTAGCGAAATATTGTTAACGTTGCCAGCTAACTCTTGGGACATTGGTGGCTTCACGCTCGGGGGCGAGATGTAAGCTGGAGGTTTGATGTGCAGGCCCATCTCGAGATGAATCATTACACACCATCGTTGGCACTTTAAAAAGTTAGTACAGGGGCGCGTGTGTGTCTGTGCGAATGGGAAGCGGTATTGTAGCGGTTAGCGCGCTGCGCTACGAACCTGTCGACACGAGTTCGATTATCTGAACTGGTCCTTGGCCTCCCCTAGGTCGACTCAGCCTCAAATGAGTACCTGGTGCTGTGCTTAAACAATCGCTACTAGAGAGACAAAGGCGGCCGGGCGTGGTTGCTGGCCACCCACCCCACGTGTGCCGTTCCGCCCTTCATAGGTGCTCGCTAACAGCACTTGCCCCAACAGTCTTTTAAGGCTATACGGGGGATCTATTTCTTTTTTGCGTCTGTGCGCGTGTCTCTGCTTGTGCGTGTACGGGAGCGATGGTTTAGTGGTTAGCGAATTCCGCTGCGAACCCAAAGACGAATGTCTGAACTGGTCCCGAGCCTCCCCTAGGTCAACTCATCCTTAAATCAGTACTTTGCACAATCTGTAAACATCATCACTGGGGAGACAAAGGCAGCCGGGTGTGGTGCACACACATTCAGTAACACATTCACATAATACACAGACAAATACGTATATGTCCGTGTCGCCTCAACAGACTTTTGGGGCAAGCGCTGTCAGCGAGCGGCATTGAAGGCCGGCACAGCGGACGAGGGGGTGTGTCGCCAGGATTATCCTGTCTCCATCATCATCATCATCAACTATTGTTATCATTGTTACCATCATTAAACATAATGCATTATGACCACTAATTCTCATCAATAGTGATCACCATCGTCGAAAACTGACGTTGTTGTTGTTCGATGGGAGACAAAGGGTTTTTGCAGCCATGCTCCGTAATTGTGAAATCCCATTTCTGTGTCAATTAAACACTAGCCTGTTTTCACGATGAACATTCTCTCTAACTTCAGCTGGGTATGAAGCGCTTTGAGGCTGTGTGCGAATTGCGCTACAGAAAACCGAGTTCATTATTACATATTACAATTAACATAATCATCATTAGTCATCAGTATAATCAAACATTATAATCATTACCAGGAATCATCATTATTCACTATCGATGATAATCGCCGATCCTTATCAGAATCAGAATCTGTATTTAGGCTGCAGGAGGAATCCGATGAGCTGAAAAGCTCGTATTCACAGATGTTCAGTCGGGGCGGGTCAGCAAGTTACAACAGCAAACAATACAAATACCATAGGAGTGCAAAATAGACAACATCGTATTGGAGTCACAAAATATGAATACCAAATTCATGATATCGTCGATGATCACCCCGCGCGCGTCGTCCACGCGGTCACCAGGGGGCGCGAGTCCGGGGAGCGGCTCGGACAAGTGGGTGCGGTGGTCAGCTGATGCACAAGTCGAGAGTACGCCACTGTCTCTCCCTCCCTCTCTCTGCTGTGACGACTGCCGCTACGAACACCAAACCCTGCACCGTAGACCTTAGCACTGTCCCAATATACATATGAAGACTGTGGGTGGGTGAATAAGGGAATGAGAGAGTGGGTGAGTGTGTGGGTGGATGACTGAGTGGGTGAGTGAGT
>NC_136276.1:237635-305135 GCF_964198595.1 Lampetra fluviatilis | reverse complement strand
CGGAGTTAGCGCGCGGCGCTGTGAACCCGGCGACCCGAGTTCGATCCCCGCTCACGGCCAACAGCACCAGTGACGATGACCTGAACCGGTCCTGGGCCTCCCGTATGCCGACTCATCCTCTAATGAGCACCTGGGCGGTGTGTAGTCGACATCGTCACCGGGGAGGCAAAGGCCTCGTCGTGTACCGTGCCGGCTTTCAAAGGTGCTCGTTAACAGCGCTTGCCCAGCAGTCCATTGACGGCTATACGGGGGATCTTTGTCTTTGTGCTTGCTTTGGATGGCCCCGCGTGGTCCCCTCGCGGCCGCCCCGGCGCCTCTCACGCCGGGACCAGCGCCCCGCACCTCTCGGCCAGAGCCACACACTCACAAAGCTGCGGGGCCACTCCAAGCGCGCCTCCTCCTTCACTCGGCGTCGCTGCCATTAATTAGCCCTTTATTCTCGATGTTGGAGGGGCTGTCAGACAAGATGAGGCTGGGGGGGAGCTGTTGATGATGGTGGGAGGATGGTGGGAGGGTGGAGAGGAGGGAAGCGATGGGCATTATTTGTTTCATTAACATTCAAATCCGTGCCTAGTTCAGAAGAAGCGCCTTCCATGCGTCTCGGAGACGCGAAGGAGAGCCCTTGAGTTGTGTTTCTCGGCTTTTTTCTGGCTTCGCGAGTGGAATGAGAAAAGCTGGATTCGACAAAGCGCCCCCCCCCTGCTGCTGAATGTCGCCGCCTCCAGCGCCTGCGCGCGTCACTCGAGGCGCTGCCCGCCGCCACTAATGAGAATAGGGGGGGGGGGGGGCATTATTTATTTATTTAGTATCCACATTACTTCGCCTGTTCGAGTCAACTCACGGTAGCGGTGGCGCGGTGGTTCGCGCACGGCACTAAAGACCCGGTCCCCTGAGTTCGATTCAAGACCACGTTCAAATGTTGCATGCACCACAGCGATAATGCACTCACAGTGGCTTCATCATCAGCGCCTTCTCATATAGACATCTATAGACTAACTTAGAGACCCATTGGTTCACAAAAAGACCCATATATTCACACTCTCGCAGAGACCAATATACTCATACAGAGACACATAAACTAACGCAGACACCCATAGATTAACACATAAACAGATATACACACATACTCACACAGAGACACATACTCACACAGAGACACTCCCACTAACACAGAGACACACATACTCACACAGAGACACACATACTAACACAGAGACACACATACTAACACATATACACACATACTCACACAGAGACACATACTCACACAGAGACACTCCCACTAACACAAGGACACCCATACTAACACAGAGACACACATACTAACACATATACACACATACTCACACAGAGACACTCCCACTAACACAGAAACACACATACTCACACATAGACACACATACTAACACATAGACACACATACTAACACAGAGACACCCATACTCACACATAGACACACGTACTAACACAGAGACCCGTAGACTTGCGCAGCAGTATCTGCAGGACACTCGCGACACGACGTGCAGCTGTAGAGCCACAGTAGCAGCCTGGCGTGGCTGCTGAGCGACCTTCCCGGCACTTTGTCTCAATCCGAGCGAGCCTCGTACAGCGCGCGGCCAATGCGCATGGCCTTGTCTCTCACGGGCGCCACTGTTTATGCGACGGCGATGATGAATGATTAATGATGGATTACTTTGGGCCAGAGGAACGGAGCGACAGCGGGTGATTGTGTTTGTGGTGAGAGGAAGAGTTATGGACTCGTGGGGGAGGTGCGGGTTAAGGGGGGGGGGCAGAGTGGGTGGAGAGGCGCTTCCTTTACGCCCGGATTTCGCGTCGGTGAAGTTCGCTGCAGGGTGACTACCGATTGACTCATTGATCGAGCGCGAGATATATATATGATTGTTTTGAGATGCGTATGTGTACGGGAGTTTTACAATCACATGTTCCATGTATTCACACTTCTCTAGATTATTTAGATCTACATATTCACAACCCTAGATGTTCTATGGATTCGCACCCGTATAAATGTGTACCACTATAAAGTCTATATAATCGCACACCTATAGATTATATAGAATCGAACCACTGCTGATTCTATCGATTCGCTACCACTACAGAATTCACTTGTTTACGAGCTTCGTCTGTGTGATTTTGTTTAAGCGCCGGCAAATTCCCCCCAAACACCGGCGACTCGTGATGAGTCACTCATTCGAGTTGAGTTCCGCAGCGCGCCGCTACCCAATTACCTTCAGGGACATCTGTGAAAAAGAGCTTCATAGCTCATCGGATTCCTCCGGGATGAACACATACTGTCGGTAACGGCCACGACCGAGGCCGTGTGCTGGAGATGGGCGCCTTGCTTCCACGCTTAGCGGCCTTCGGATTTGACGGAATCCGTCAATGTCAGCTTCTATCGGCATTCGCCTCCAGAATTGAGAATGTTCGAGATTTGGCGGAGCTCGTGGCACGGGGCCTGTTTCCACTCACGGTGCGATCACAAGTCTCCATTTCATCCAGCAGTGGATCGGTCACTGTGAGTCCACGATGCATTCTTGCGAACGAGTGTCCCGGACGTGGAACGGGCGGTGTTTGGAAGGACGCGTAATATTTTCTTTATCCGTCCAATCAACTTTTGCAATAACCCTTCGATAAACAGTCGCAGGTATTCGAGCAACACAAAACAAAATTGCAAACCCGATAAGGGACACCGCAGCATTTAAACCAAAGTCTCATCCTACAGAGTATGTGCAAGCCTCCATAACTATCGATCAAGTGATCGCGGAACGCTGCTGACCCGATGGCAGATCGTCGCCCGCGTCTCTCCGACCGCGGCGAGGCGACGCGAAGCGTTCACTCTGTGGAGGATCGCGATTGAATCCAGGTACACGTTTCATCCAGCAGTGGATCGGTCGTAGCTGATAACGAGAGCGCGCGTGTGTTGGCGCCCGTGCTGAGTATCGACACGCGAACCCCGCGGGGCGCCCAGTGGCAGGCGGCGGCACCCGCAACGTGTCCCGAGTCACCACCGCCGGGTCCCAACGCCCGAGAGATAATTGGGGCGATAAGAAGCGAGTGTGTGTAGTGTGTGAGTGTGTGTAGTGTGTGAGTGTGTGTAGTGTGTGTAGTGTGTGAGTGTGTGTAGTGTGTGAGTGTGTGTAGTGTGTGTAGTGTGTGAGTGTGTGTAGTGTGTGAGTGTGTGTAGTGTGTGAGTGTGTGTAGTGTGTGTAGTGTGTGAGTGTGTGTAGTGTGTGAGTGTGTGCGCCTAAGGGCGGTGGTGGCGGTGGTTTCGTCAGAGACGGGGCGATACGTGGGGAGAAAGGCGAGAGATAGAGAGAGCGAGGGGGGGGAGCCGAGTGAGGAGATGGAGCGAGGGGGCGAGTGAGGGTGCTGCAAAGTCCACAATCAAAATGCGTTCCTCCTCGTGGCTTAGCGTGGGTCGTCAATTGTGGTGTCAGCCCCCCCCCCATATTTCTCCCCGCCCCTCCCCCTCCTCCCCCCACAATGGTGAGTGGACACTTCACGGGCACCGCTCACGCACGAGAGGATGGGCGCCCGCGGATAAAGGAGACGCGTATTTGTAAATAGCGCGGCGCCCGCGGGCGTTGATGAGCGGCGCTCCTCGTGTGGCCGCGCCGACTCGAGTGGCCCCCTCCTCCCCTCCACCCCCCATAACCACCCCACCCCCAACTCCCACCCTCCTCCACCGCCACGACCACCTACAGCCACCTACAACCACCTCTCTGCCAACAACCTCAAAGGTCCCCGGTGCGGCTCGCGCAGTTCGCGCTGACTGCTGCTGCTGGCGACTGCTACTGCTGCTGGGCAGCGCCTCCCTTGAGGCTGCAGGGCGCACGGCAGCGTAGCGCCCACTGGCGATGGTCACGCACTGCGCCGCCGTGCACTCGTTTAGAGCTGAGTGTGCCTAGAAGAAGCCCGGAACTGAAGATTGAGATAACGCTCGCACGGGCAGGGCTCTTAGCGCAGTGCGCGAACCACTGCACCACCGCTCCACAAGCTCCTCCTCTGCACCTGCCACCCTCCTCTCTCTCCTCACCTGGTCTCTCACCTGGCCCCTCACCTATGGCTCACGCCCCCCAGTGCGACCCGATGTTTCTATCCCCCCAACACCCTCCGCACCGCACCACCCCCACCACCACCCCCAACACCCTCCACACCGCACCACCCCCACCACCACCCCCAACACCCTCCACACCGCACCACCCCCACCACCACCCCCAACACCCTCCGCACCGCACCACCCCCACCACCACCCCCAACACCCTCCGCACCGCACCCCCAGCCTCACTCCACTCCACCCACCACGCGGCGCCGTTCCTTTCCTGCGCTTGTTTCCCCGTAGCCCCCCACCCCCCACCGCCACCCATAGCCCCCTCACCCCACGTAGAGCCCCCCCCTCCCTCCCACCGCCACCCATAGCCCCCTCACCCCACGTAGAGCCCCCCCTCCCTCCCTCCGCCGCGCCAAAGCGCCCCGAGGCTTCCTCCAACACCCGCGCCGCTCAGAAAGAGCTCCGCAGCGCCCATTAGCGCCTTAATTAGATCCCGTGAGACGGGGGTGTGGGGGGTGGCACCACCAGGGTGAACCCGAGCGCACGCTCTCACTCACCCCTACTCACCCACTCACACACTCACCCCTACTCACACACTCACCCACTCACACACTCACCCCTACTCACCCCTACTCACACAGTCACCCCTACTCATACTCACCCTCACTCACACACTCACCCCTACTCACCCCTACTCACACACTCACACACTCACCCCTACTCACACACTCACACGCTTACCCCTACTCAACAACAACAACCGCTATTCGCCACTAAGTGGCGGTGACGTCACCACGACGCTTGTGCCAGGCCATGTGCACCTTGAGGCCACGTGAAGTGTCGAACGCCCGCTGGCAGGAGGTCACGGGGCAGACCCAGTTGCCACGGGTCGGCTGACTGAGATGACCGAGATGACTGGCTGATGCACCACCTGTGCCCCCTACTGTACCAACTTGCTGAGCTTTAGCCACCCGGCGCTCCGCTCGTTGTTGTGAGCGTCGCTCCTCCGCCCTCCGTTGTTGTTGGAGGACGACTGCCTCCAACTGCCCAGTAGCGTCCTTCACGAGACTCCTCCACAGAGGCCGATCTTGACACCGCTGGTACCAGTCATCGGCAAGTCCACTCAGCTCCACGTCCTCCTGTACCACATCACTCCATCTCTTCTCTAGCCCGTACCGCGCCCGTTAAGCCCCCTCAATCCGGTCGAACAAAAGCTGTTTAGGCATGCGGTGGCTGGGCATGCGGGCTACATGACCCAGCCAACGCACCCTTGCCTGCCGGAGGAGCTCACCGATGGGACTTTGCCCAGATCTTTCAAGGATTTGTGAGCTCCTCACACAATCCAGCCTGGTTAAACCCAGGATGGATCGTAGGCAGGCCAGCCTAAATGTTTCCAACCGGCGAAGATGCTCCATTAGGGGGGTCCTCGTGTCGCAAGCGTAGAGAAGGGAGGGAATGACTGTGGCCGAGAAGACCTGAAGCTTCGTGCGGAGCGACAGACCAGGTAGCTTCCACACAGCGTTACGAAACCGATGAAAAGATATTGCCGTTTGACTGATTCGGAGTGAGACCTCTGCTGTTAAACTGGAGCCGGTCATAAGCACACTGCCCAGGTATGGGAAACTTTCCACTCTCTCCACTACTGCCCCATCACCGATTGGGAGTTGTGGGGGTAGAGTGTCCGATGGTACAAAATACCCAGCCAGGTGCTTAGTTTTGGTGGGGTGGAGGAGGTGGAGGTGGTGGAGGTGGAGGAGGTGGTGGAGGTGGAGGAGGTGGAGGAGGTGGAGGAGGTGGATGTGGAGGAGTTGGAGGAGGTGGAGGAGGCGATGGAGGTGGAGGAGGTGGAGGAGGTGGAGGAGGTGGTGGAGGTGGAGGAGGTGGTGGAGGTGGTGGAGTTAAAGGAGGTAGAGGTGGAGGAGGTGGAGGAGGTGGAGGAGGTGGTGGAGGTGGAGGAGGTGGTGGAGGTGGTGGAGGTGGTGGAGGTGGAGGAGGTGGATGTGGAGGAGGTGGAGGAGGTGGTGGATGTGGAGGAGGTGGAGGTGGTGGAGGTGGAGGAGGTGGAGGAGGTGGAGGAGGTGGTGGTGGTGGAGGAGGCGGTAGAGGTGGTGGAGGTGGTGGAGGTGGAGAAGGTGGAGGTGGAGGAGGTTGTGGTGGAGGAGGTGGAGAAGGTGGAAGAGGTGGAGGAGGTGGTGGTGGAGGAGGTGGTGGTGGAGGAGGTGGAGGAGGTGGGGGTGGTGGAGGTGGTTGAGGTGGAGGAGGTGGTGGAGGTGGTGGAGGTAGAGGAGGTGGATGTGGAGGAGGTGGAGGAGGTGGTGGAGGTGATGGAGGTGGAGGAGGTGGAGGAGGTGGAGGTGGAGGAGGTGGTGGAGGTGGAGGAGATGGTGGATGTGGTGGTGGAGGTGGAGGAGGTGGATGTGGAGGAAGTGGAGGAGGTGGAGGTGGTGGATGTGGAGGAGTTGGAGGAGGTGGAGGTGGTGGAGGTGGAGGAGGTGGAGGAGGTAGTGGTGGTGGAGGAAGTGGTGGAGGTGGTGGAGTTGGAGAAGGTGGAGGAGGCTTCCGTGGGGACGACGACGACCCAGCCCTGCGGTCCCCTACCAACGTTGTCCGCGCCCCCTTCCCCCCGCTCCCCCTCCCCCCGTGCCCCCGCCTGCCCCCCAGAACGTGACTCACAACAACGAGGGCCCACGCAGGGCCCCCCTCATCCCACCCGCCCCCCTAACCTCCGCGGCGCCCCCTCTTTCTGTGCTCGGCGCTTCGACGTGAGAAATAATAAGACTCATTAGCGGCGCTCTCCTTTGTCGAGCGACCTCCTCTCAACTTGTTTGCCATCTTGCAGGATTCGCTGTTTGTGTGTTCGTGTGAGAGAGAGAGAGAGCGGGGAGCGGGGTGGTAGAAAACGCGGGGTGGGGGTTGAAGTGAGAGAGAGAAGAGAGAGGGAGGGAGGGAGAAGCGGGCAGCATTATGAGGCCGCGTCCGTGCCGGCCGCCAGCTCGGAGGGCTTAGCGCCAGCGCGGCGAGCGAGCGAGCGAGAGAAAGAAGAAGACGGCCTTTTCATGTTGCGTGATGAGTGCTGAAGGGAAGAAGAGGAGGAGCGAGGCCGAGCTGTGAGGAGGTGGGTGACGTCACTGGCGCCTTCTCATCCGCGCCCTGCGGAAATCCCCACAGGTTCTCGCCGTGCGTGCGCGAAAACTCGTCGGATCTCGCAAGCCAAGCGGGCTGGAGCCTGGTGGGCACTCGGAAGATGGATCTCCGTCACTGCTGACCAGTCCTCCGCACGTGGAGACCTGCAGATGGAGGTGGAGCCGAGTCTCCACTCCTGATGACCCAACATCTTCTGCACTTACAGATTCCTGCAGATGGAGGTGATCCCGGGTCTCCGTTCCCGCCGACCCCGTCCTCCGCACGTGGAGATTCTGAAGATGGATGCTGACTGCACTGCCAACCGCTCTCCGATGCCTCTCCCCTGGCCCATGCCTCATTTCCCACCCCGATCCACGCATTTTGCTGGCTGCTCACACTTCCCTGATCCCACAGAACCACACAGAGGTTCCGGTCACTCCCCTGATCCCACAGAACCACACAGAGGTTCCGGTCACTCCCCTGATCCCACAGAACCACACAGAGGTTCTGGTCACTCCCCTGATCCCACAGAACCACACAGAGGTCCCGGTCACCTCCCTGATCCCACAGAACCACACAGAGGTTCCGGTCACTCCCCTGATCCCACAGAACCACACAGAGGTTCCGGTCACTTGCCCGTGGCATCTGTGGTACGCCATGTGAAGTGCCGAAGATCCACGTGCGTGTCCTGAGATAAAATGTTCATGAGGAACTCTTGCGGTGCAGTCCAGAGGAAGGGACATCGCGGTTCCCAGCAATCGTATCTCTTCTGTCTCCTTTTTTGTTTTATTTAATGATGTGAATTAACTGTATTTTTGTCTACAGTTGTTAGCTCCATTAACCTTGAAACTAATTTGCATAATCACCAATTCTCACTCACACGGATCGATGCATGCATGTTCGGCTTGAGACAACAACGAGCCCATGTCTCCGTGAAATGTTCAGTACGAAGACAAATAGTCCCGTGGAGTTGTTCTCAGACTGATGGACCCCACAGCAGCAAAACTCGGCAAGACCCTCCCGAAAAAGAGTCACGAGACTCAGTGAGGCGTTCCTGGAGAAAGTGTCAACATTAATGCAATCATAATCTTTATTTATCCCGGAGGAATCTGATGAGCTATGAAGCTCAGATGACCAATACAATAAACACAATCGTCACTCAGACAGGAATCATCTTGCAACGGGGCCAGCTATGTCCGTCTGCCTCCACTTTCCTGTCCGTCTCTTTTACCGCGCCTCAGTCTGAGACAATCCTTTCCTGTCTGTGACATCACTATCCTCTGTGAAGCAGCATCTATTTTGCGTAAATCTTTATTTTTAGAATAATGATTCGATGCATGTCTCGTGAGTGTAAGATCAGCAGCAGCAGCAGCAGAAGCATGAAACCATTACCATCACCACCACTATCATCACTAAATACAAATATTCCCCCTATAAGCTTAACAGACTATTGGGGCAAGTGCTGTTAGCGAGCACCTGTGACGATCGGAAGAGCACACGAGGGGTGGGTGGCCAGCACCACGCCCGGCCACCTTCGTCTCTCCAGTGCTGATGTTTACACACTGCACCGGGTACTCGTTTAAAGATTAATCAACCTAGGGAAGGCCCAGAATCGGTTCAAATATTCATCACTGTAATTGGTCGTGAGTGGAATTTGAACTCGTGTCGCCGGGTTCGCAGCGCAGTGCACTAACTACTACACAACCTTTACACAGCCTCCACCAGCACCCGCATTGCCATCACCACTCACCACCACCACAAGTGTCATCACCTCCACGACCACCACCACCACCACCACCACCAATGTCATCACCTCCACTACCACCAATCACCACCACCACCAATGTCCTCACCTCCACAACTACCAATCACCACCACCACCAATGTCATCACCTCCACGACCACCACCACCACCACCAATGTCCTCACCTCCACAACTACCAATCACCACCACCACCAATATCATACCCTCCAGTACCACCAATCACCACCAATGTCACAACCTCCACTACCACCAGTCACCACCACCAATCACCTCCACTACCACCAGTCACCACCACCACCACCAATGTCACAACCTCCACTACCACCAGTCACCACCAGCAGTGTCCTCGTCGTCATCCCCATCAGTGCCAATGTTACCACCACCACCACCGCCACCATCGGTGTCATCACCGCAACCGCCACCGCCTCCCAGATCGCCGTTCCCACCGTCTCCTCGGTGACGCGGCACGGAATGTGGCACTGCGCGCGGCTAAGCCCGGAGCAAACAGACGCGAGGCGCAGGAACAATCTCGCAGGTAAACACTGAGCGGGGGGGGGCTGGGGCGAGGGGCGAGGGGCGGGGGGGCGCGCGTTTCTCGAGCCCCGCAGAGACAAAGCGCCGCGTGAATGTGGTGGAGAAGGGGGGGGGCTCTCTATTGGACAGTGACTTAAAAGAGATTCTTTACAGACTTTCTCCAGCAGCATTCCCTAGCAAATGTTTGAAAGACTGGCGCTCAGCTGCCGCAGCCGCCGCTTCATGTCGTGGGCTTCTGTGAGTCCGTATCGCGAGGGTGGTGGAGGAGGAGGTGGGTGAGAGGGGTTGTGTGGGGGTAAGCTGGGGGCTGGGGGGGGTAGAGACCGGAGGATTTCTGGACGTCGTGTGTTCTTCTCCGACTGTGCTGTGCAAACACATTTCTAGACATTTTAGCGAAACTGTTCAAACACGCAACACATTTCAGATCCCTGGTGCGAACTGCTTAACATGAGCAACACATCTCCCGCATTGACCCGCCCCCTCCCTCCTGGATCTCGCGTGTCCCCATGGGCCCCGATGGGATTTCATTTCGCGGACTCAATCATTGGCAGTCGGCAGTGTAAGTACACGGCACTAACAATGACATTGGGTGAGAGATGGTTAGTGCGCTGCGCTGTGAAACCCGGCGACCCGAGTTCGGTTCCCGACCACGGCTACCGTCAGTGGCGAGTGATAATCTCTAAAAACAGAATCCGATCATATTCGCGTTCACCACAAAATGCTCCACAACAACAACAACGCACAAGAAGGACGTTTACAGCATCGCTCTTTGCGTGGAATAGGGTCTCGTCGTTCAGAGGGAGGAGAGCTTTTGCCAACAACATGTGGCAACTGGGTACCGTGGATCTAGAAAGCCGATAGGTTGATGGGCTAAAACTTGTTTCAAATATAACATTCTTAAAAATCGGTCGTTAGACGTATGTAAAGAGTTGCATCATATCTCAAGACATATAAACCCCGCTTGCTACAAGCTTCATGGTAGATGGCGGCAGGGCAAGCGGGAGTCCGTGAGACCCATTGGTGCAGCGCCGTCGTGATGCACGTGGCTTGATGGCGTGACGCAGCCTCAGGGAGCCAGGCGCTCGTTGGTTTACAGCGACAGCGGCAATTGTCCAAGCGCCGCGATGTGGCGGCAGGACCCTCCTTGAGGACGAGTCTCAGCGAGGCTCTGCTGGGTGAATGAAGTGCCAGGCGTGACACAGACAGCCAGGGAGAGGTCACCTCCATCGGGGTCTCAGCGCGCCAGCGCTCAGTTCAAGGGTCACCTTTCTCATTCAAGGCATGTGGAAAAGTCAGCACACAGTCAGACGAAGCGGATACACGTTTTGTTATTGCTTTCACACACACACGCTTCTACATCCCACCCTTGGACCCCCACCCATACAAAAAGAATTGCTTTAAATGTTTAAGAATACACATCTGCGACTTATTTTGTCTGAAAGATTTGTAAAAAAAAATCCCAGTGGCAATTTTAGCTGTGGCTGGCCGAGCGTCGTCGGTGAGAATGGCAGGATACGGGAGCGTGCCGAGGAGCCGGGGACAGGGCGCGCGCCGAGGCCCGCACCAGAACAATGGAGACCTCGCGCCCCCCACCCACCCCTACCGGGGGGGGGGGGGGCTGTGGGAGAAAACTTTACCCAGTATGCCCCTAGAAAGTCGCAGGGAAGAGACGCTCATGCGGATAGACTTATAGCACAGGCGCTATTCGTGAAGACAATGAGCCGGGCTTGTAATTATAATGGTAATGTGTGAAATAATACACAACTAATAACGTGTACGTTTTGTGTTGGGGGTTTAAGGGCAGTTACTTTGCGGTTTTTGTATTGACTGCGTTGTGTAGGGTAACCCTTGCTCGAGTGCGATCATAAGCAGTCATGATTTATCTACCGCTGGATGAAGACCCCATCACGGTCTCCCGATGCAACATTACCCTCAGCACCCGCACACGAGCCACGAGTGTATCTGTATGGGGAGCGGTGGCGCAGTGGTTAGCGAACCCGGCGACGCGAGTTCAATTTCCACTCGCGGCTAACATCAGCGATGATTATCTGAAACAGCCCTGGGCCTCCCCTAGGTCGACTCAGCCTCAATGAGTACCTGGTGCGATGTGTGAACATCGCAACTTAGGGAGACAGAGGCGGCCGGGCGTGGTGCTGGCCACCCACCCCCTCGTGTTGCGTGCCGGCCTTCATAGGTGCTTCACGGGGGACCTTTGTCTTTGTGACAATCCCGACCTCAGGAAGTGGTGGCGGGGTTGGACGTGGCGTGATGCGGTGGGTACCGGTGGGCAGTGCAGCGAAGTCGACCGTTGTATCGTGCTCAATGTTGAACTGTGCATACAATCACCGCTGCCATGGCAATGTGGAATTTCCACACGAGTAGATCAGAGCTGTGAAGAGAAGATTGAGCGCTGCTCGAGGCCCCGTGGCTGTGGTTTGACGTTGTAGGTCTGCGCCTCTCGTCGCCCCGTCGCTTCCTTCTCACTCTTGTATCGCTACTGGCGCGACGTGTCGCGTGAACTTCACGTCCGGACGTCAAGGTCAAGGGCTCGTGCCGGGGGATTGGTGGCGACCCCCGCCCCGCCTCCCCGTGCCGCGGCCCCGGGGGCCGCCGTTGTGTTTGGGACGCGCGATGCCTCGCATGCACGACACGAAAGCACGAGACGCTCTGCGTGCGAGATTGTTTGCTCGCTAAAAGAGAGATCTCTGTGAGTTTGCGTGACAGGTTCCTGTAACTTCACGTGAGAGATAGTTGTTGTACGAGATCTCGCAGTGATTGTGCGGACACTCCACGGACGCCACCGCGACGTAGGCAGACAACTCTAACGTCAGCTGGAAGAAGCAGATGGGCTATAAAGCTCTTCATTTACAGGTGCCATGTACAGGGTGGCTGTACACACGTCCGCATGCAGCGGTGGAATTCGTATTCATGCCGCCTGTTAGTTACTTATTTATCCTTCAAATCGGCCACAATTCTATTGAAATATTGATTTTCAAGAAAACGAGCTGGACTTTGTCCTGATGGCTGAGCCCTGTGGCTGGCACGGCCAGGCCACAGTGACATCGCGGCTGTTTGCTCAGCAACAAGGCAACCCATTCGAGCAGGAAAAACAAAACACACACACGCACACACGGGCACGCGCACATGCACACGCTCGCACACACCGCACGTACACGCACACGTACACGCACACACACCCCACACGTGCACGCGCACGCACACACGCGTCGACCCTCGGTGCGTTTCAGTAGCTACAGGGCGGCGATGCAGCTGCACTCGCTCTGAAAGCACCTTCCACAAACACAAAACTCGGACGCGAAAACGAACAAACCAGCTCTGCCTTTGATTCCCGCCGCGTCTCGGCCCAAAGAGAGTCAGAAAGAAAGTCAGAAAGAGGGGTTTGATGTTTTCTCTCTCTCTCTGTGTGTTTCTCTGCCCCGCTTGTATTTTGTTGTTGTTAGAGAGGCCCTTTGTGAATCTAGCAGAGTTGGAACTCGGTGCGGCAAAGTCGTCACACGTGACCCCCGCTCGCCTTTCAGGAGTAAAAACACTCCGCGTGGCTCCTCCTCTCTTAGCGTTTCTTGCTCCCATCACTCTTTTCTTCTTCGTGGAAGATTCCAGTCGACGTAATGCCATTATACACCTGATTCTAAACACACTAACACACACACACTGACACACACACACATGGGGACACACACGCGCGCACTCTATCACACACATCCCTGAGCGGACATCCATTCTGAGGTCACGACGTCTGGCGTCTCTCTGTACCGCTGTCCCACTCGCTCTCTCTCTCTGTGAGTTTGGTATGTTGATTATATTTATATTTTCAACAACCACCACAACATCATATACGGGGTGGGGGGGAACAGAAGCCGAGTCCACGACATCAGCGCCATGGGGATGAACGCGTGGAGTTACCGTGGCCCCCTTGCTGTGACCTGGGAAACGCAACGGGCACGAGCACAAGGCGCGAGAGAGGGAAGAGAGAGGAGTGAGCGTCGTGGAGGCACCAAGTAGGCCGATCACACGCCTCCTCCTTCACATAGCTGTCTCGACGTGGCAACAAATGCAAGCGTTTGTTTAAACGTCTCATCAACCACGTGGCTTTCCTTCTGGGAGCGCACAACATCAACAACATTCATACTCTTAAGTTTTTTCGATAAAGTCACGCAGGTAAAAATAAATAATAAACATAAATAATAAACAATAAAAATAATAGAAACCATTGCTTCTTGCTGTGGTTGTCCCACCAGATGACGGACGCTTGTGTAGCGCCCGAAATGTCGTGATTTATTATTTTATTTCTATTATTATTTCAATTATTTGTATTGTTTATTATTTATGTTTATTATTTATTTTTACCTACGTGACTTTACCGAAAAAACTTAAGAGTATGAATCCTTGCAGTCACGAGCATTGGTTCAACACAAGCAAACTCTGGACCGGTGTCGACACAGCATCGTATCAGAGGACTCAGACTCGCTCGCACCAATGCTGGCGTGCTGCCAGCTGTTTGGGGCCGTGTGTGTGTGGAGGAGCAGCTGTCTCAAAGAGTTGTGCGGTGTCGTTTGCTCTTCAACGTCAGCGAACCCTGCACAGGCGCATCTCTCGGGAGCTCTCGCTAAGCCGCGGTGCAGCGCAGCCCCGCCAGTCAGAGTCGCGGCGGAACGAGACCCCGAGGTCGGGAGGAGAAGGAGGAGAAGGAGGAGGCTCGAAGGGCCTCGTGGGGGCCGTCGCGACCGCGGCGCGAGGCCGAGTGGAGCTGCAGGCTGCCTCCTGCAGGAGGCTGCCTCCTGCAGGCTGAAGAGAGGCAGCCCGCTTAACACGGAGGTGGCTTGCGCGACCAATATTATCATGGGGAAGGATTTTTTGGGGGGTTATATCGCGTAAATATAAATGTGTCGTTAAACCGACCACCCGACGAAGCAATTCGTGAGGTTTGTCACGTAAACAGAACGTGCCCATTGAGTTACTACTCCAAGGCAGCCCGCTGGAGTTCTGAGCACGCGATGATAGTACTTGAATTGGATGCAATTGGTAGACACCACGCAAACATCGCTTCATCCAATAACATAAAAATACAAGAACTTTGGCCCGTACGTCTCTCTGAGCTGCCTGGTAGCCCCGTGTGGCCCGTGTATATTGCAGTACAGCAACATTGTACAGCATGTGTTGCCTCTATCGCTGTGGACTGTGGATTCATTAGTTATTTTATGTTAAAATGGTAAAACATGGGGTAGTCTGATAGTTTAGTTGGTGACGATAGCGCACTGCGCTTTGATCCCGGCGTTATATGTTCGTTATGTGTACCACCTTCTCACCCACTGGAAGGGGAGTGTCTTCACACCATCGGTGCGGTGATCCACCAACCCTCGCCGCCTCCACAGTGCTGGAGTACAGGCCGCGTGCGTTCAAAAACGAAGCACTTTTATTTATTTTAGAAGAAAAGGCGCACTGAGCTATACACCTACTTTTAAGAGGCGACCTGGCCACATGATAGCTCAACGAAGTGGCTTGTCACGTGGAAATGCGTAGCAGCCAAATACTCTATGCTCGTAATGTTGCTTTTAAATGTGGAGGGAAAACCGGAGGAGGACCTGGAGAAAAATCCACGTGACCACGGGAAGAACATGTTAACTCCAAATATACAGCAGCAGGCGTCAGGGTCGTGATGGAACCCACGACCTCTTGTATACCAGGCGAGGTAGTGAACATCTCGTACCGTGGCGCGCGCTGACGCCCACGGTGCGAGAGTGAGAGGAGACGATCTGAGGACCCACCACCACCACCACGACTCCCTCCCTCCCTCTCGGGCAGCGCCGAGGGCGCAGCGGAACCCTCACCGCGCATTGTGTGGCCAACGACGCCGGCGCGCGCTCATGAGTGGTCGCCTCGGCCAACGCTAACATTTTATGGGATTAGTGGGATTAGTGTGGTGCCTTTTTTTGTATCTTAAATTGATTGTAAGCGTTCGGCAAGGAAGCGAATTGGTGCTGTGGACCGGATTAGGGCTCAACGTTCGCACGATATTTGGACCGAGAGAAAATGCGCATTTCATATTCGTACAGATTGTATGCACATTGTATACACATTGTATACACATTGCACAGGATTTACACTGCCAACAGCCGCTTCCGTTCCCGTGTTGGCGTTAGATCGCTGCCGCTGCTGCCTCGTCCGTCCCGCGTGTCGCCCTCTGAGGCGCACGCGAGGGAGAGGAACGCGTCCCTTTCCACGCGTCCCTCTCCCTCCTCGCGCTCACGCACGCAGCGCTCGCTGCCGAGACGCGAGTGAGCGCGCGGGGTTATGAACGCAGCGTTTTCATCCAGGTCAAACACATCCCCCTTCAGCACTCGATGAGAGCGGCTAAGATGTTTGCCCTGACGGATGTGTATATATATCGATATATATATATATATATCGATATATATACACGTATATAAATCAATAGAGTGAGCGGGCTGCTCGGACGCGATTGACGTCACGTGAGCACGGGGGTGTGAATTGAAGTCGCCGGACGTCTATTTTGACGTTACGAGATGAGGCCCACTGGGCTGTATCGCTTTTTTTCAGAAGTGACCTGGCCACAAATGACAGCTTAACTAAGTGGATTATCACGTGAAAATATATTGCAGCTAAATACTCTGCTACCTTTAGGCGACGTGGACTATTGGATGAAGTGTTGTTCGTGAGCGTCTATTGAGGCCCGCATTGCACACGGAGAGATCACGCGGTCGGATTCATCTCCGCAGCGCTGATGTTTACACACGCGGTGGGCACAGGGCATGCGCATGGCCCGTGACAATACCACTCGCCATCGATGTTAGCCGCGGTTGGGAATGGACCTGAGCATCGTGTGCAGCGCGCCGCGTAGCACCACCTCGTCCCTCCTCTGCTCACCCTTCCCCCCCCTCTTCCTCGCACCAACCCGCCAGCCTCTCCTCCCCACGATCCCATCCACACGCCCTCCCCCCACACACAGCTTCCCAGTGCAGCTACTGGGAGTGTCGACTCATCCATTTCTGTTCATAAATCGCTCACGATGCATGCATCGAATCGTTGAAATAACAGGCGGCCCCCTTCGATGCGTGTACGTCGTTTGTGTTCGACTATGTGTCATGAGGTCACGTGCCCTCTGCAGCCACAAGAGGCGCGACAATCCACCACAGAGGTCAAATAATAAGTCATTACCCCCTCTGCTGTAATGCAGTTATAT
Source organism: Lampetra fluviatilis (assembly GCF_964198595.1). Classification (NCBI taxonomy): domain Eukaryota; kingdom Metazoa; phylum Chordata; class Hyperoartia; order Petromyzontiformes; family Petromyzontidae; genus Lampetra; species Lampetra fluviatilis. The sequence continues at coordinate 288,422 of NC_136276.1, read as the reverse complement.
AATAATAATAAATCACTATCTCAGTGCCAGTTATTTACTGGCCAAGGTTTGAGGTGAGAGGCTCTTCGGGCGATCGTCGAAGTTAAGACCGGCGACGGTGAACGCGACCGCACTGGGGGACGGGGCCGTGTCGAGCGCGTGGGGCGCGTGCACGGGCGATCGAGCCGAGTGCGACAGGGAGCCGAGTGCGACAGGGAGCCGAGTGCGACAGGGAGCCGAGTGCGACAGGGAGCCGAGTGCGACAGGGAGCCGAGTGCGACAGGGAGCCGAGTGCGACAGGGAGCCGAGTGCGACAGGGAGCGCACTGCGCTACAAACCCTGCCGCGTCACTTCGATTCCCGGCCACGGTCAACTCAACCGGTTCTGGGCTTTGCTCACCAACACACAACCAGTTAGTGCTGTAGTAGTACACTACACTATACACTACATTATACACTACACTACTATACATTACACTACTATACACTACACTACACACTAGTGCTGTGCTAGTGACGAATTGACCACGTTATGTTTACGTGACAACCCTTACTAGTTGCCTGTGTCGGGTGGTGGCGGGTTTTAACGACACGGTTATATATTTACGCGATTTAACACAACAAAAACCTATATTACGTGCGAGTTCTGTACAGTGCCTTCTGATCCCTGAGTGAAAGGCGCTTTAGAAGTGTGAATAATTTTTAATTGTTGTTATCACACCTTTTTGTCGTTTTAAACATTTCGGACAAGACTCAAAATATGGAAAGATATGTTTGACGTCTTGATACGTCGATGAGAGCGATGGTAGCGAGCGCCTCTGCAGGCATCATGTCCAGATGCTTTTGTCTTCCCAATGTTGATGTTTACACACCGCCCAAGGCACTCATCTTGAGTCGACCTGCAGCGGGCCCAGGACCGGTTCAGATAAGAACCGCGCTGACGTTAGCTGTGGCCGGCAATCCAACTAGGGCAGTCGAGTTCGTAGTGCATTGCGCTAACCACTGCACCACCGCTCTGCCCTCACACATCTACACATTCGCCACTAAGTGTTGGAGAAATCGCCAAGGCGCATGTGCCAGGCTAGGCAAATTTTGAGGTCAAGTGAAGTGTGAAAGGATCGCTGGCAGGGGGTCACGGGACAGATACAGGTTCCATGCGTGAACTGATTGAGATGACCAGCAGATGCACCACCTGCGCTCCCTACTGTGACAACTTTCTGCGTTTTATCCAACCAGCGCTCTGCTCGTTGTTCTGTGAACGTCGCTCCTCTGCCTTCCGCTGTTATCCAGTAACATCCTTCATAAGCCTGCTCCACAGAAGCCGATCTTGACACTGCTTGTACCACTCTTCGGTAATTCTACTCAGCTCGAAGTCCGTCTGTACCGCATGAGTCCATCTCTTCATCAGCCAGTGCCGCGCCCCTTTAGCCCCCTCTATCCGACCAAACAAAAGCTTATTGGGCATGCGGTGGCTGGGCATGCGGACTACACGAGCCAGCAGCCAACTCTCTCTCGCCTGCCGGAGGAGCTCACCGATGGGACTGGGTCCAGCTATTTTAAGGATCTGTGAGCTCTTCACACAATCCAGCGTGGTTAAGCCCAGGACCCATCCACACACGCATCCACACACACACACCCACACTGCCCGCATAATCGCGCGCTTCCACGAAACGAAGATTCTTGAGTCTGCACTCAGAGCTGACGCTTAAAATTCCTGTCTGCTGCTAAATTGATATCCGCGATCATTTAACTAATCCTACACCTCCTGAAATTAAACGTGCTTAAAGTTGTATTATGTTGTAGCAAAACGATGTAATGTCAGCCGCACATGTCGTCCCTGCGTGGCAGTGCTGGGCGTGGAGCGCTGCCTTCGTCTTTGTGGCCGGGCGGTGATTCCTCTGAAACAGACGCGACATGAATTAACTCACTTTTAGCTTTGACTCCGGGGATGAAAATTTACGGTTCTCTTCCTATTGTGAGATGTGGTTCCATCTTTCTCCCAAAAGGAGACGATTTGTATGTTGAACATTTACCTCCTGGTGGTTATTCTCCAGTTGCTGGCCTTGACCCAATCAAGACGCCCTACGTGTACATGGAGATCGCTCTTAGAGGCAGACGAGATCACGGAGATGAAATAAAAATGGTCAGAATTAGCACGCTGGAGTGTTTTTGAAAGCTGAACTTCGTGTTCTCACTGCGCTCGTTCACCCAGTAACGCCTCCCCGAATCTTAGCTCCTTTTCAGGAGGGTCCTGCCATGGATTCACAGGCGGGGCTGCTGCTGCTGTGTAACCCCAGTTGAGTCACATGCGGGGTTTTGTTGCGTTGAGATGTTTGGCCAATAACAGTTACATTCTCTTTGCAGTCACGAAAGCTTCAAATCTAGAATCAGTTACATTGTTTGCGTCTTCGCTATGAGATGAAACCCGAGAACCCGGAGGGAACCCATGCAGAGCTGGGGGGGAGAACATACAAACTCCACACGGGGAGACGTCCGAGTCGAGAATACAACCCGGGTCGCGTTGCTGCGAGGCGCGAGTGTTACCCCTACGCCACCCTGGCGCCCGCATTGTGAAGAGGAGCGAACCAATCCGCTTCAAGAAGGATGGGTGTAGTGAGGGCGGGCTACCTGCTCTGAGTGAAGCAACGCGGTCATTAACGAGACATATGGAACTGAAAAGTGCGCAAAGAAGCATGGAGGTATGCATACTTTAGATGACATCGCGAGACATAAAAAGGGACACGAGGATTAGAGATCACACGCAGGTTAATGGCTGGATTCAAACTTCAGAAACAAATATGCTGGCTTGGGCAGGTCGCGTCACGGCTGGAAGGAACGAGAGTGGATGGTCAGGGGTAATCACGGAGTGGCAGCCAAAGAAGACGGAGCTATGAAATCAGCTCGTGCACCGGTGCTGCTGGATTTTTCGATCGCAGGATCGCGAGACGTGACGCGGCGCGGGGGGTGGGGGCGGGGGGTCTGAAAATATCCCACGGCAAACGAAGGCCCGTGGGGACCGTTACGTAACACGCGACACAACACGAACCATCATCTCCCCTAATTGACGCTGATTTAACCCGGATCTGTTTGCACTTAAGTTGTTCCACGCAACTGGCCGCTGGGTGTCGTCCATGGCTATGAATAGCGCGCGGGGCCGTGCGCGGCGGCAGGCTGCGGTGTGGGAGCGCCGCTCGGACTCGCGGTGTCGCGACCGTGTGGGGAGACGCTCTAATCCGGCCCTTGACAGCTGCTGCGCGCGGGCTAAATGGACTCCCCTGGAGACGCCGGCTCGCCACAAGTGCCCAGATAGGTTCGTGACACGACTTGCTCCGGCCTGAGAGTCGCCTCGTGTGAGCCGAGGGGTCATCGACCTTTTCACCCGGGAGCTATCTCTCGCCACGTTCCTGAGCAGAGGTGAAGGGAGCACACGTCACGAATGTGAACATGCACGGGCGCCCGAACGTCAGGTCACACAGTGCTATTATATTCACTTGAACACATCACAAAGGGTTATTCTATTTATTTAAACAAATGTTCAATCTGACTTGCATTAATATTAATGTGTACATGAGTTATCTTTTGAATTGGATTTAGGACTTTTTAAACATTACACGTATAATGTTTGACCATTCATCCATTCCGTTTTATTTCAATCGATTCCGGGATCCTGGGTGAGATTTGTAAATAATGCATTTCATGTGAACCCCACAGGAAGAAGAAAAATATAGATTAATAATGATACTAGATAAATATGAAGTTAAAGAATAAGCAGTTAACATGTTTTAATGTCAGTGTTAAAATAAAGGAAATAACCCTGACTTTTGTGGCATCCTGTATATATGTACATATCATTAACACCATTTCGTACGTGAAAACACGTGATATTGTTTATTATTTTTAAAATAATAATAATAACAACAATGATGATGCCCTCTTAAGCATCGTGAGAGGTATCAGGGGCACGGAGAGGCCTTCATCCAGCAGTGGATTTATCATAGCTCGTGATGATGATGGTGATAATGGTGATGATGGTGATGATGGTGATGATGATGGTGATGATGGTGATGATAGTGATGACGGTGATGATGGTGATGATGGTAATGATGATGGTGATGATGGTGATGATGGTGATGACGGTGATGATGGTGATGATGACGGTGATGATGGTGATGATGATGGTGATGATGATGATGGTGATGATGATGATGGTGATGATGATGGTGATGATGATGGTGATGATGGTGATGACGGTGATGATGGTGATGATGGTGATCATGATGGTGATGATGGTGATGATGGTGATGACGGTGATGATGGTGATGATGACGGTGATGATGGTGATGATGATGGTGATGATGGTGATGATGGTGATGATGATGGTGATGATGGTGATGATGATGATGGTGATGATGGTGATGACGGTGATGATGGTGATGATGGTGATGATGATGGTGATGATGGTGATGATGATGGTGATGACGGTGAGTCTCTTCTATCAATGATAGAACGCGTCGCTGAGAAAGAAAGCTCTGCTGGCACGAGGGTGCTGCTACATCTGGATGTCGAGTGGCCAATGCCACGAGCGACGGAGATTGCGGGGGGAAACCCCCGACTAGGAAAGGCGTTTGTTTGTTTGTTTGGGCCACGCTCACAGCGCTGCGTTTGCGATCCACTCGCTGCACTGCCGCATCAGCGAGTGGTGGGGATTCACAAATCCCCGCGTGGCTCACCAACCCCCCCCCCCCCCCCCTGCAAAGCGCCGGGTCGCACGCGTGAGCACACATTGTCCACAACGTGCGAGACGGAGAGAGTCGCGTGTTGAGGTCGGGAAGGGAGTGGAGGGGGGGGGCAGAGAGCAGTGTGGGGGGGGGGCGAGGGGGGAGGGTGAATATTCGGGGAGGGATTGGGAGCCAGAAGGGGAAGCGTGAGGGAGGCGAACAGGCGGTGATGGTTGTTGTGATGCCGCGTTGTGCGCAACACTCCGAGATCACGTTGTCACCACTCGCGCCGCCGGGGTAGCGCGCGCGCGTGTGACTGTGCGCGCGTGGGGAGCGGTAGCGTCGTCGCTAGCCCACTGCGCCACCAACCCGGCGAGTTCTCTTTCCGCTCACAAACAGAGACGATGGTAACCGGTCCCGGGTTTCCCCTCGGTCGACTCAGCCTTTAACGAGTGCCTGGTGCGGTGTGTAAACATCGGCACTGGGGAGACAAAGAAGGCCGCGCGTGGTGCTGGCCACACACCACCTCGTGTGCCGTGCCAACCTGGACAGGTGTTTGCCCCAATAGTCTGTTAAAGGATGTACAGGGGATCCTGTAGGCGGTGGTAATGTCGTGGTTAGCGCACTGTTGTATGAAACCGGAGACTTGAGTTCGATTCCCGACCAATGCTACATCAGTGGCGAATATATGACCCAGTCAAGGGCCTCCCCTTTGGTCACTCAGGCACAAATGTCTCCATGAGGAACACAAATGCGGCCGGCCGTGGTTCTAGACTCAACACTCCCGCGTGCGCCGTTATTGCCTTCATTGGTGCTGGCTAACAGCACTTGTCCCAACAGTCGGGGGATCTTTGTCTTTGTACTCCGCGAGTGAGTGCGCGCCTTACACATCGCCACGCGAGGCGCAACTCCCTGGAGGCAAAGACACCGAAATCCTCGCCGTGTATTGACCCGGTGGCGTGGAGCGAGCGGTGGGACAACGGTTAGCGCGCTGCGCTGTGAATCTCGATTCCCGGCCAACGGCAAACAGCAGTGACGAGGGATCTCGGAATCCGTCGAATATAATCTGGTAAAAGTGTGTTCGCTGTAATTAACGTTTCATGGCTGTCGCTAAAAACTCAAAACAAATGTAGTTTAACGATGTTATTTTTGTAAGAACGACTCATCCACGCGGGGGTTCAACAAAGACGCCTTGAGTTAAACAATAACGCACAGACACACACAGACAAATTTCCCCCGTATAGCCTCATAGACCGCTGGGGGAGGGGGTGTTAGCGAACACCTCTTTAGGCAGGAACGCCACACGAGGGGGTAGGTGGCCAGCACCACGCCCGACCGCCTTTGTCTTCCCGGTGGCGATGTTTACACACCGCACCAGGTACTAATTTTAGGCTGAGTCGACATAGGGGAGGCCCAGGACCGGTTCAACTTATCGTTACTGGTGTTGGCCGTGAGCGGGAATCGAAGACGTACAAAGACACACAATGACACACACAATAACACACGCGAATACATTAACACACACACACTAACACATACAATAACACACGCGAACACACACACACGTGCACGCAGCTCTTATCTTGTAGCTGCAGACCGAGGCTGCGTATCGGGCTGCCCCACCCAAGTCTGAGCACCGGCTCGAAAACCCACAACGCCAACCGGACTGCAACAACCAGCACGATTGAGGTTAGAATGAAGAAGATTCAACACCCTTCTTGAATTGAGACACGTTACATACTGCGAGGGTTTGGGGAAGATGAACGATGATGGGAGGGGGTTGCCGAAGCAGTGCGAGGGAAGACGTGAAAGAGAAGTGTCGTGGCCTGGAGGGTGGTGAGTGGATAGGTGAGCGTGTCTGTTGGTGGTGAGTGGGTGAGTTGGTGGGTGAGTGGGTGGGTGAGCGTGTCTGTTGGTGGTGAGTGGGTGAGTTGGTGGGTGAGTGGGTGGGTGAGCGTGTCTGTTGGTGGTGAGTGGGTGAGTTGGTGGGTGAGTGGATAGGTGAGCGTGTCTGTTGGTGGTGAGTGGGTGAGTTGGTGGGTGAGTGGGTGGGTGAGCGTGTCTGTTGGTGGTGAGTGGGTGAGTTGGTGGGTGAGTGGGTGGGTGAGCGTGTCTGTTGGTGGTGAGTGGGTGAGTTGGTGGGTGAGTGGATGGGTGAGCGTGTCTGTTGGTGGTGAGTGGGTGAGTTGGTGGGTGAGTGGGTGGGTGAGCGTGTCTGTTGGTGGTGAGTGGGTGAGTTGGTGGGTGAGTGAGTGGGTGAGCGTGTCTGTTGGTGGTGAGTGGGTGAGTTGGTGGGTGAGTGGGTGGGTGAGCGTGTCTGTTGGTGGTGAGTGGGTGAGTTGGTGGGTGAGTGGGTGGGTGAGCGTGTCTGTTGGTGGTGAGTGGGTGAGTTGGTGGGTGAGTGGATGGGTGAGCGTGTCTGTTGGTGGTGAGTGGGTGAGTTGGTGGGTGAGTGGGTGGGTGAGCGTGTCTGTTGGTGGTGAGTGGGTGAGTTGGTGGGTGAGTGGATGGGTGAGCGTGTCTGTTGGTGGTGAGTGGGTGAGTTGGTGGGTGAGTGGATGGGTGAGCGTGTCTGTTGGTGGTGAGTGGGTGAGTTGGTGGGTGAGTGGGTGGGTGAGCGTGTCTGTTGGTGGTGAGTGGGTGAGTTGGTGGGTGAGTGGGTGGGTGAGCGTGTCTGTTGGTGGTGAGTGGGTGAGTTGGTGGGTGAGTGGATGGGTGAGCGTGTCTGTTGGTGGTGAGTGGGTGAGTTGGTGGGTGAGTGGGTGGGTGAGTGGGTGAGTTGGTGGGTGAGTGGGTGGGTGAGTGGGTGAGTTGGTGGGTGAGTGGGTGGGTGAGTGGGTGAGTTGGTGGGTGAGTGGGTGAGTTGGTGGGTGTGTTGGAGGGTGAGTGGGTGAGTTGGTGGGTGAGTGGGTGGGTGAGTGGCTGAGTTGGTGTGTGAGTGGGTGGGTGGGTGAGTGGGTGAGTTGGTGGGTGTGTTGGAGGGTGAGTGGGTGAGATGGTGGGTGAGTGGGTGGGTGGGTGGGTGAGTTGGTGGGTGAGTGGGTGAGTTGGTGCGTGAGTTGGTGTGTGAGTCTGTGGAAATAGGGAGCGGTGGCGCAGTGGTCAGCGCGCTGCGATCTACGAACGAGGCGACCCGAGTTCGATTCCCGCTCACGGCCAACACCGGTGACGATTATCCCAACCCGACCCGGGTCTCCTCTCGGTCGACTCAGCCTCAATTTAATACCTGCTGCGGTGTGTAAACATCGCCACTGGGGAGACAAATGCGGCCGGGCGTGGTGCTACTACCCACGACCTCATGCCGCGTCCCGGCCTTCATAGGCGCGTGCTGCGGCGTGGCGAGTGCACAGAGACGGACACTTCTCTCACGACGCTCTTGAGATTGTCGATTGCCGCGCATTCGTGACGGATCACACGATCCGAGAGTCACGCTGTGGTGCAATGCTTAAGGTGTTTTTAAATATAATTTAAGGGGTTTCGTTGTTGTTTTACTAAGTGCGTTCCCTCTACCGGAGCACAGCGCGAATGAAACCAGGAGAGCATATCTCTCTGTGTTACTCGCCAAAACCAGGTACTAATTTGAGGCTCAGTAGACCTAGGGGAGGTACAGGACCAGTTCAGATATTCGTCACCGAGATACACACATGTATTCATCCAGAGAGACACGCGCATATATACACAGCGACACACACACATATACACATACACAGAGCGAAAGGTACTGCATATATACAGAGACAGACATTGGTTTGCAGAGGCATACACATATATATATACGTAGAGAGACTTACATATATACTTACACGCATATTTACACACGTACATATCTATACATACACACATACTTGTGTGTATATATGTATATGTGTATTTACACAGGGACATATATATATTAAGATAAACATATATACACAACGAAAACAAAGATCCCCCGTGTCGCCTGAGCCGGCTGCAGGGCACGTTCTGTTAGCGAGCGCCGATGCAGAGCGACACGGCACACTTGGGCTCGTGGCCAGCACCACGCCCGGCTGCCTTGACGAATCACGCCAGGTACCCGGCTGCGGTACAAACACATGCACACGCGCGCGTACATCGTGCACACACGCATCGCCACGCTTCTGGGAAGTGCAAAGGAAATAATCGCAAAAGTTTAAATTAGGATCTGGAGAATAACACCGCCCAAGCACGCGCCAGGCGGGGCGTGCGGCCTGCACGCCAAGAGGAAACATGGAACGTCCACCACTCGTTACTCACACTCACTCACGCACACTCCTCACTCACACTCCTCACTCACACTCACTCACACTCCTCACTCAGACTCACTCACACTCACTCACACTCACTCACTCACACACACTCCTCACTCACACTAACTCACTTACACTCCTCACTCACACTCACTCACACTCACACTCACTCACTCTCACTCTCTCACACTCACTCACTCACACTCACTCACACTCACTCACTCACACTCACTCACACTCCTCATTCACACTCACTCACTCACACTCCTCACTCACACTCACTGACACTCACTCACTCACACGCACTCACACTCACTCACGCACTCACACTCACTCACTCACACTCACTCACACGCACTCACACGCACTCACTCTCTCACACTCACTCACTCACACTCTCTCACTCACACTCACTCACACGCACTCACACGCACTCACACTCCTCACTCACCCTCTCACTCACACTCTCTCACGCGCACTCACACTCTCTCACGCTCACTCACTCACACGCACTCATGCGCACTCAAACCCTCTCACTCACACTCACGCACACTCACTCATTCAAGCGCACTCACTTACTCACGCGCACTCACACTCACTCATACGCACACTCACACTCACTCACTCACACGCACACTCACTCAAACTCACACACACTCACGCGCACTCACATTCACTCACTCACACTCACGCGCACTCACACACTCACGCGCACTCACGCACTCACACTCACTCACGTGCGCTCACTCACACTCACTCACACTCACTCACACGCACTCACACTCACTCACACTCACTCACTCACACTTACTCACTCACACTCACTCACTCACTCACACACACTCACACTCTCTCACACTCACTCACACTCATGCACACTCACACTCACACGCACTCACTCACACTCATGGACACTCACACTCACATGCCCGCGCACTCACACACATTCACACACACTAACACACACACTCACACTCACTCACACTCACACACTCTCTCACTCACAAGCGGGCACACGAGTTGGCAGGTGACACTGCGTTGGCAGGCGTGCACAAATAACATCTCAACTCGTCCGCCAATAACACTGCGGCCTTAACAGGAAACATTACATAATAGGCAACGGTTCGGGCAACGGCCCCTCTTCATACCTTGATGGAGAACCATTGCCCGAGGCACCTCGTGGGCTAAAGAAGCCCATTCTCGAACCATCGCCGAATATTTACTTTTCTTTTTAATGTCGGGTTTTTGATGAATGTGTTTATGTATATACACACACATTAAACACATTATTTACACGTTGTTTTTAGACGTGTCATTGATTGATCGCGGAACTGCCCACGGAGTCTCAAGATCGCTTTCAGGAAGGTCCCGCATTGATGCGCACGATTCACGCTCTTCGCGGCGCGGGGGAGGAGGAGGAGGAGCGGTGGTCGCGCGCTCTGCGCTACGACCCGCGAGTGGACGGCACTGAACCGCTCCGGGGCCGCCCCCTGTCACGCCGGGAGGGTTTAATCCAGCAGTAGATCGACAAAGGGATTGAATTGTTTATCATTACTCTGATTGAATTAACTAATATTAATTAATAATGTAATTGAATGTATACAGTATATGAAGGAAAGCTTCGCTGAGTCTCAATGTGCTTTATTTATCGGGGACAATTTCGTTTCTACAAAGAGCGTCGTGCGATGTTAACATCGTTAACGAGAGTGAACATCGCACACCAGCCAATGCGTTCACCAACACCAGAGTGGCTTTAAAAAAGCGTATATGCATGCTATTAAAAAGGTCCATTGCCCGAAACGTTGCCTATTATATAATTTCCTTTTACTGCCGCAAGGGGTTATTGGCGAACGTGTTGTGTTGTGTTGTTGATTGTGCTTTGTGCACCACTACCAACACAGCAGCAGCAGATACCAAGAGAGTTAATCTTGGGAAGATGTTCATATTAAAAACACGAAGCACAGAGCGTCACAGCCACTACCTTTACCCCCCCCCTCCCCGAAAACTCTCCTCGACCCCCTTCCCTTGGCCTCGACAGTAACTCCCTCCCCTCGCAATGACCTGACACAAATACATTGAATACATAAGCAGAGGAAGAGTCAGGGTTGCGAAAGGTCTTAGGCTCCAGTCCCAAGCGCCCAGCGGGGTCCATGTTTACTCCACCGCCCGCGCTACCCACAGCAACACAACCCCCACTCCAACACAACCCCCACTCCAACACAACCCCCACTCCAACACAACCCCCACTCCAACACAACCCCCACTCCAACACAACCCCCACTCCAACACAACCCCCACTCCAACACAACCCCCACTCCAACACAACCCGACTCCAACACAACCCCCACTCCAACACAACCCCCACTCCAACACAACCCCCACTCCAACACAACCCCCACTCCAACACAACCCGACTCCAACACAACCCCCACTCCAACACAACCCGACTCCAACACAACCCCCACTCCAACACAACCCCCACTCCAACACAACCCCCACTCCAACACAACCCCCACTCCAACACAACCCCCACTCCAACACAACCCGACTCCAACACAACCCCCACTCCAACACAACCCCCACTCCAACACAACCCCCACTCCAACACAACCCGACTCCAACACAACCCCCACTCCAACACAACCCCCACTCCAACACAACCCCCACTCCAACACAACCCGACTCCAATACAACCCCCACTCCAACACAACCCCCACTCCAACACAACCCCCACTCCAACACAACACCCACTCCAACACAACCCCCACTCCAACACAACCCCCACTCCAACACAACCCGACTCCAACACAACCCCCACTCCAACACAACCCCCACTCCAACACAACCCCCACTCCAACACAACCCCCACTCCAACACAACCCGACTCCAACACAACCCCCACTCCAACACAACCCGACTCCAACACAACCCCCACTCCAACACAACCCCCACTCCAACACAACCCCCACTCCAACACAACCCCCACTCCAACACAACCCCCACTCCAACACAACCCGACTCCAACACAACCCCCACTCCAACACAACCCCCACTTCAACACAACCCCCACTCCAACACAACCCGACTCCAACACAACCCCCACTCCAACACAACCCCCACTCCAACACAACCCCACTCCAACACAACCCCGACTCCAACACAAGCCGACTCCAACACAACCCCCACTCCAACACAACCCCCACTCCAACACAACCCCACTCCAACACAACCCCGACTCCAACACAACCCCCACTCCAACACAACCCCCACTCCAACACAACCCCCACTCCAACACAACCCCGACTCCAACACAACCCCCACTCCAACACAACCCCCACTCCAACACAACCCCCACTCCAACACAACCCGACTCCAACACAACCCCCACTCCAACACAACCCCCACTCCAACACAACCCCCACTCCAACACAACCCCCACTCCAACACAACCCCCACTCCAACACAACCCGACTCCAACACAACCCCCACTCCAACACAACCCCCACTTCAACACAACCCCCACTCCAACACAACCCGACTCCAACACAACCCCCACTCCAACACAACCCCCACTCCAACACAACCCCACTCCAACACAACCCCGACTCCAACACAAGCCGACTCCAACACAACCCCCACTCCAACACAACCCCCACTCCAACACAACCCCACTCCAACACAACCCCGACTCCAACACAACCCCCACTCCAACACAACCCCCACTCCAACACAACCCCCACTCCAACACAACCCCGACTCCAACACAACCCCCACTCCAACACAACCCCCACTCCAACACAACCCCCACTCCAACACAACCCGACTCCAACACAACCCCGACTCCAACACAACCCCCACTCCAACACAACCCCCACTCCAACACAACCCCCACTCCAACACAACCCCCACTCCAACACAACCAGACTCCAACACAACCCCCACTCCAACACAACCCCCACTCCAACACAACCCGACTCCAACACAACCCCGACTCCAACACAACCCCCACTCCAACACAACCCCCACTCCAACACAACCCCCACTCCAACACAACCCCCACTCCAACACAACCCCCACTCCAACACAACCCCCACTCCAACACAACCCCCACTCCAACACAACCCGACTCCAACACAACCCCGACTCCAACACAACCCCCACTCCAACACAACCCCCACTCCAACACAACCCCCACTCCAACACAACCCCCACTCCAACACAACCCCGACTCCAACACAACCCCCACTCCAACACAACCCCCACTCCAACACAACCCCCACTCCAACACAACCCGACTCCAACACAACCCCGACTCCAACACAACCCCCACTCCAACACAACCCCCACTCCAACACAACCCCCACTCCAACACAACCCCCACTCCAACACAACCAGACTCCAACACAACCCCCACTCCAACACAACCCCCACTCCAACACAACCCGACTCCAACACAACCCCGACTCCAACACAACCCCCACTCCAACACAACCCCCACTCCAACACAACCCCCACTCCAACACAACCCCCACTCCAACACAACCCCCACTCCAACACAACCCCCACTCCAACACAACCCCCACTCCAACACAACCCGACTCCAACACAACCCCGACTCCAACACAACCCCCACTCCAACACAACCCCCACTCCAACACAACCCCCACTCCAACACAACCCGACTCCAACACAACCCCGACTCCAACACAACCCCCACTCCAACACAACCCCCACTCCAACACAACCCCCACTCCAACACAACCCCAGCCTCCCATCCTCCCTCCTAGAACTCTGTGGGCAGGTATCCTCCATCGCCCCGACAGCAGCCTTGGGTCCTGGGCCACCTCCCTGACCGCCGCCCAGCACGCGCTGAAGCCGGTCCTCTCTACCACGTGTGCCTCTGTGTGTGCAAAGTGTCCCCACGCGTGTCTCTCTCCTTGTCTGTGTGTGCGTGTGTGTCTCCTCGTTGGGGAGCGGTAGTGTAGCGGTTAACGCGCTGTGTGACGAACCCGGCTACCCGAGTTCGTTCCCGCTCACGGCCAATACCAGTGACCGATTATCGGAACCGGCTGGGCCTCCCCTAGGTCAACCCATCCTCAATTCAGTGCGGTGTGCAGTAAACTTCGCCACTGGGGAGACAAAGGCGGCCGGGCGCGGTGCTGTCCACCTACCCCTCGTGCGCCTTCCGGCCTTCATAGGTGCTCGCTAATGGCACTTGCCCCAGCAGTCTGGCAAGGCTATATGGGGGATATTTGTCTTTGTCCTGTGCTTCGTTCTCTGCCCGCCTGTCTTCGTGGGGTCTTTCGTTGTCTATCTGCTCATGAGACACACAATCTCTCCTGATGATCACGACGAGGATGATAATGCCAATAACAGCAGCAACGACGTTAACGCCACCACGCATCCCGTGACCGCGTGCCCCCCCCCCCCTGTGTCTCCGCGTTCCTCCGTGTCTCCGCGTGTCTCCGCGTATCTCCTCCGTGTCTCCGCGTGTCACCCCGTGTCTCCGCGTGTCTCCGCATGTCTCCGCATGTCTCCTCCATGTCCCCGCGTGTCACCCCGTGTCTCCACGTGTCTTCCACATGTCTCTGCGCGTTCCCCCCGTGTCTCCACGTGTGCCCCCACCCCGCGTCTCCACGTGTGAACAATGGCCCTGGGTTGGGCCCGGCGCAATCCAAACAAGGAACGCGTCGCTAATGCGGCCCGAGCGACAGTCCCGGCGCGGCAGAGTGCTCGCCGTGAGCACTCACAGACGCACACAGATTTTCTTTTCTCTCCGCTCTCACAGACCCCGCCTTTGTGCGGCTTTCTGTGCAAGTCCGGCGCCTCTAATAGACTCACGCGCGGCTCTGAAAACATCAAAGGTCGTGGTGGCCCCGTGGCCTCCAGGAGACGAATGCCGCGTCCGAGACACGGAGCCGCCACCGCCGAGGCTGTGGACCTGAGCTCGACCCCTGCGCCTGAGCCCCCCCCCCTCTCTCCTTCTCGACCCGGGGGGGGGGGGGGCTCGTTATGGTCATGCTGGAAACACTGAGCGGGTTCTGACCGAAGCTGACGACCTGGGTTCATTATTTTGTTTGGGGTTCTCTCTCTCTCTCCATTATAATGGCGACAGACGCCGATGAGAAGCTGAATTCGAGCACTGGGTCTCGGTATCGATATCTCTCTCTCCATCGCCATTATCATTAACAACGACGTATCACGCATTTGTTCGAGGGATCGTTGTGTGCGTCGTCGTCAGGGGTTTGGTGGTTAGTGTGGAGATGGGTTACACAGAAAGGAACGTGGATGAGAGTCCGGAAGGCGTCTCCACCAACGGAGACCCGTGGATTCATCAGGATAAACTCTACTTTCTCATCTCCCTTTACTCCCTCTACCCCCCCCCCCATTCCTCTGCGCCCGATGATTGGTAAACAATAGCCGACGCGACTTAATGACTGCACGTGAAGTTTCAGATCTTGACGTCGCGTGCCCGCCACGTGACGTCTCGAGAGCGCTCTCTGCACGCTGCGTGGCCGCCATTGCTTCGCCAGTATCAGGCGCGGGCAGCGTCTGACGACTTACATCGTATGTGTTACGATTTGTAAAATTGCATGAAAAAGCAATGGGGGGGGGGGGGTGGGGGTTGGGAGTTTGGGAAAGCGCGCTTCAGTCTCATCCTCCCGATCCCCCGCGCGCACCCACCCACCCACCCACGCACCAACCCACCCACCCACGCACCAACCTGCCCCCCCTCCCTCCCCCCACACCGCTCCCCCTCCCCGACATTCGTGGAAAGCTCACCGCGGACTCACAAAACAAGCGAGACAAAGCAAAACAAGGCAGAGGAGGCAAGGCCCCGGCTTTGTTGTCGAGTCACGTCTGCCGGCTCTAATCTATCATCCGCGGATCAGGCGGCCACACCGAGGCCTCTGTGTGCGCGCGGCCACGCAAGATGCGACTTGAGCCGGTCGCTCGGCTCCGCTAAATCCCGCACGCTCTGGCCGCCACCTCGCGCGTGTGGCGAGCGTGCTGAGCGCGCGTGTGGTGAGTGTGCACGTGTGGTGCACGTGTGGTGAGTGTGCACGTGTGCACGTGTCGTGGGCTTGGCGCGTGTGGTGAGTGTGCACGTGTGCACGTGTGGTGAGTGTGCACGTGTGGTGAGTGTGCACGTATGGTGAGCTTGGCGAGTGTGGCGCGTGTGGTGAACGTGCGTGTGCACGTGTGGTGAGCGTGGCCAGTGTGGCGCGTGTGCACGTGTGGTGCACGTGTGGCGCGTGTGCACGTGTGGTGAGTTTGGCGCGTGTGCACGTGTGGTGAACGTGCGTGTGCACGTGTATTGGTTTATCCGTCCACTGACACAAACGAACTTCGAACACCACCTATATAGCACCGGCTCTGTCCTATGACCTCCTGCCATCGGAGATATAATACTTCGCGTGATAGCCTCAAAGTGCACCTAGCCTGGCACCAGCGCCCTTGGTAACATGACCGCCACTCGTTGTCCGTTCGTATGCGTGTGTGTACACTTTAACACACACTACGATTGGTCAAACTGTTTGGTGCAGCTGTGTGCTGTGTTGTCAGTGGTGCTTGATGGGCGACGTTTGGGGCAGTGGGCCTCTCAATGGCACATCGATAGAGGGGCTCGAGCAATGGAGTGGACCATTCGAGCCTGGCGTGTGGCCAGACGCGCAGGAGGTCGGTGCCACGGGAGGGCTCCAGGGGAGAGGACACGAGGGGGTGGAGGCTGCACTTGGGGCCTGATGAGAGCAATCTGTAAGCAAGTCATTCTGATGAGCAGTTTTTTTAATATGCATTTATAAAAGAGTTACCTTAACATCATGGGGATTGCTCGACATGTTGTATGCATGTATGTTGAACGTCTATAATAATATTGCTTGTTATATATTTTTTCCTTTCAGGTCATAGGGTTATTGACGAATATTTATTTTTATTTTTATTCACCGTATCGTATGATGTTGCTCTAATAATAATAACAACAGCAGCAATGGGAGTAATATACACCCCGTGTGTTAAGGCGTCCGCACGCCATACAAGTCACGGGGGTTGTTCGGCCATACTTCACCACGTTGGTTAGTTCAGGTTTATGAACGTGCGGGTGGGGGGAGGGAGGCAGGGAGGCAGGGAGGGAGGGGCTCGAGACCTGTCAGGACATCACTCGCCACTGACGTTCGCCGTCTCGGAAACGGGACTCGGGTCGCCGGGTTCATGACGATCGCGATGCGCTAAGCGCCGCGTTGCCGCCCGCCCCACGGCTGCCCCGGGTTGTTGTTGTGGCCGCCGAGGGTGACGCGGGGTCCCAGCACCTGACGGAAACGCGGCGCAGGTGTCCGCGGGCCGCCAGTCAGCGGGCGCATTCCCCCGAGCAGCGCAACGGTTCCGACTCACAACCCACCCCGACCCCCCCCCCACCAACTCACACCGACCCCTACCACCAACCCACCCCGACCCCCACCACCAACCCACCCCGACCCCCCCCCCCCCGCCAACTCACACCGACCCCTAATGCCAACTCACAATCCCCCCCGCCAACTCACCCGCCGGCGATTCCATTCATTGTCGCCATTCCTCGCAGACGATTCCGATTCCGTTTGCCAGTCCCGTGTGTCCCGAGTGGCCTCTCATGTTCCTGATTTGCGTCGTTTGTATTGTTCGTCTCTTTTGGCGGATGCGTGCCCATTCCTCCATTGCCCCCGGCGATAGGGCGAGCAGCGATCACTCAGACGGGTGGTGTCGCCCTTGCGGGCAGAAGAGGGCAGTGCACGAAATCAACTCCTCTCCCCTGAAACTCCACCAACCCGCCGTGACCGGCGCCGTGAAGTTTGTTCGACAAATCCTCACGACCAGCGCGGCGTGCGTGGCGAGGCACTCATCCAGCAGTAGAGTTACACACGGGCTGCACGTGTTTCATGCGATGGACAAAGCCGAGGGGCATTGGGAGAGAGATGCGTCTCTTCTGCTGCTTTAGTCGTTCGCCAAGTGGGAAGGGCAGGACCGGTTCTGACATCACTCACCCACTGGTGTCAGTCGCGGTCAGGAGTCGACTTCAGGTCACCGGGTTTATGAGTCTTCAAGAAATGTGATTATACGCATGCGTGCTATGTCGATCTGGGTCATTGATTGGAGTGCAGTGAACTCCGCAGCAGTAGTATAGAGGTTGTGAATTAATGCGTACCGATACATGTGTGGGTGTGCGTGCCTAAGCTCGCATGCACACGCGTGTGTGTCTGTATTTGTGTGTTTGTGGGTGTGTGTTTGTTTGTGTGTCTGTGTTTGTGCGTGTGTAGGAGTGTGTTTGTGCGTGTGTGTGTCTGTTTTATGTGTGGTGGCTTTCTGTGACCTCCTGACCTCTGTGTGCGTGTAATGACCACACAGAATGGTGTGTCAGCAGTCCCATCTGCTCTGCTTTCACCCACAGGAGGTGTCATAGGTGTGTGTGCATCCGTGTGCGTGTTTATTGAGTCAATTCGCGATATTAATGTATTTAGTCGCAGGCATGGGAAGGTGGCGAGTTGATACCCATCCTGGGGCGCCCCTCACAATCTTCATGCTGCTTCTCCCGTTTCCCAATAATCGACAAATACATTCCATCCACCTCCTCTCATCTCACCTCCTCCCAACCCACCTCCTCTCATCCCACCTATTTCCATTCCACCTGCTCCCATGTTACCTCATCCCACGCCACTTTATCTCCCGACACGGCCCAGCTGCTTGTTGCAGAGGTGTCGCGGTTCGACCCTAGCGGGCCCCCTGTTTAATGCTGCGAGTTATTGACCATAACCAGGCACCGTCTGTGTCGTAGCGGACGTTCAAAAGCCCGTAAAGTTATTCCAAATGAAATAGGCCACCGTGTGCTGGCATCCATTTGCCAAAAACGAATTTCATTGGGAAGGATCATAGAAGAAGCAGCAGCAGCATCTTCTCCTGCAGGCAGACTTTACTCGCCTGTGAAGCAGCGCCTTCCCCCCGCCATAGCATGGCGCTATAGGAATGGCGCAAACACCTGAGACCCAACGAGCAATATTATAACATCGCTATCTCATCCCATCCCGTGTCATCTCGTGTCACCTCGTCCCACCTCGCCATCGCTCACCCCACGTGTCCCCCCACCCCGTCCCCACACCACGAGCCGCCCAGGTTCGTGACGCGAGGCGTCGCGACGCCGCCGCCGCGTCCGGAGCGCGCGGCCAACACAGCGGCGCTGTGCGCACTCACAATGCCGCGTCTGTCCCGCGCGGGGCCTCCTCCGCCTCCTCCTCCTCCTCACTGGGACCGGGCGGAGGGGGGGGGGTTCGAGAGGTGGTGGTGAGTGTGGGCAGTGGGAGGTGGTGGCGGGGAGTGTGGGGGGGACGTGGGAAGGGAAGGAGGTCGGGGGATCGTGGAGACGGCGGTGGCGGACGGGGGATTGGGAGCGGTGACAGGGGGGCGATGGCAGAGAAGGGGAGGTGGTGAGAGGCGGGAGGGATGGGAGGGAGGGGGGGTGGAGGAGGGAGGGAGGGATGAGGGGAGGGAGGGAGGGGGAGGGGAGAAAGGGAGGGGGAAGGGAGGGAGGGAGGGGGAAGGGAGGGAGGTGAGGGGGGAGGGAGGGAGGGAGGGAGAGAAGGAGGAAGGGAGGTGGGAGGGAGGGGAGGCGGGGAGTGGTGCGGGGGTTGAGGCAGAATGTTTTTGTCATTCTGCATTGGCAGGAGTGCATAAGCACGTTGCAGAAAACACTCGACCCGTTCGTCAATACCACTGTGAATGTCTATCTCTGTTATTGAAGAAAGGCCATTTCTTAAAACATCGCCTGTTTTATATTTGTGTGTTTCCTCTTTTAGGGCTGCGTTCTTGACGAATGTGTTGAGTATTTGCCCCCGGTAGAGGCGGCTAATACCATACGGTAATGAATGATCGAGAGTTGAGCGACAGGGGTAGGGAGTACAGAGGGAGGTGAGAGAGGGGAGAGAGGGAGGTGAGAGAACGTACAGAGAGAGTAGAGAGGGAGTTCAGAGAGAGTAGAGAGGGAGTTCAGAGGGAGTACAGAGGGAGGTGAGGGGGGGGAGAGAGGGAGGTGAGAGAACGTACAGAGAGAGTAGAGAGGGAGTTCAGAGGGAGTACAGAGGGAGGTGAGAGAGGGGAGAGAGGGAGGTGAGAGAACGTACAGAGAGAGTAGAGAGGGAGTTCAGAGGGAGTACAGAGGGAGGTGAGGGGGGGAGAGAGGGAGGTGAGAGAACGTACAGAGAGAGTAGAGAGGGAGTTCAGAGGGAGTTCAGAGGGAGGTGAGGGGGGGGAGAGATAGGGGAGAAGGACTAGAGCGGGAGTACAGCGATGGTGGAGAGGGAGTTCAGAGGGAGTACAAAGGGGGAGGGAGGAGAGAGGAAATACCGAGGGAGGTGAGAGGCAGTAGATACGGAGTCGAGAGGATAGGGAGGAGAAAGAGAGAGAGAGAGGGTTTGGAGATGTCCTCTCCCTGGGACTGGCACGTTGTGTGACTGCTGCTGAAAAGACAAACATTGAAGCTTCACTGCCAACCCTCTGGGCCAGAGATTCTCAGCAGTCGCCAGTTGCTGACCCTTCATTTGAAGTCGAAATATTTCGCAACCCCATTATACTACAATAACTCAGATAAACGAACACACACAACGCTCGTTCGCACGCACACACACACGCGCACACACGCGAACACACACACGCACGCGCAAACACACACACGCACGCACACACACACGCGCACTCACACACACGCACGCACACACACACGTGCACACACACACTCACACACACGCTCACACACACGCACACACACAAACACACACACGCACACACACACGCACACACGCACACACACGCACGCTCACACACACACGAACACATGCAAACACATGCACACACGCTAACACACACACACGAACGCATGCATACACAGGGCCTCACAGCCAAATCGCCCGGAATGCGCTCTATCTCGGAAGCCGAGCAGCTTGTAATGAATGAATAACAAATAAACAGAGTGGAGAGGTTCGCGAGCGCTGAATGCTGCTGTGGCTTGTCGCGGCTGCACGAGTGGCGTGAATGAAAGTGCCGAGTGCACGCCGGGGGCATCGCGGAGACTGGAGGGATGGAGAAGCGAGGCGCGTGGCCACCATCGCTGCGGATCCCGGGCGGCGGTGTCTGTCCAGGCGCACTTGTCGATGTCCGCATCCGGGGCCCAAGTTTCGTTTATAATCGACACAAATCGGTGCCAATGGTGACAATAATGACAAAGATCCCCCGTATAGCCTGCACAGGCAGCAAGTGCTGTCAGCGAGCGCCTATCAAGACCGGCACGGCACACGAGGGGGTTGGTGGCCAAAACCACGCCCGCCCGCGTTGGTCTGCCGAGTGATGATATTTACGCACCGCACCAGGTACTCGTTTGAGGCTGAGTCGACCTAGGGGAGGCTCAGGACCGGTTCAGATGATCGTCACTGGTGTTGACCGTCAAAGGGAATCGTTCTAGGGTCGCCGGGTTCGTAGCACAGCGCAGCGCTGACCGCTCCACCACCGCCCCCACCAATCGCGACACCCTCGATGCGACAGTCAATTTGATCTTCTGCGACTGTGGTCATCCAGAACAGGCCGTACAACGGGTGACGAGGCAATACCCGATCCATGCACACGACGGAGACATCACAGCGATGATGATACACTCCGCTAATTCGGACGCGGTTGTCGGGTTTGACCACCACTTGATTGTGAAATAGTCGTTTTTGCTCTGCATCATCTACAGCCATACTAAAGGTGGGAACCCACGAGACCAGGATGAGTCTCATTTGGAAGAGCGGCCTGAGAACAATAATGACCGTCACCTTCATCACAATCGTCACCATCACCAGAGACGCAGGGCATCCCGCGAGTCGCTACCCGGTCTCCTGGCGGCTCGCGGGACTTGGCGAGCGGTGGGACGCGAGAGCCCCGCGCCGACTTGACCGCTCGCAGGCCCCGGGCTCTCCCCCCACCCCTTCCCTCCCGCCGACCCGGCCAAAACAAAGCAAAACAAAGCAACCCGGTGCGCGTGTGCGGTTGATTGTTTGGGGGGGGGGGGGGGCAGAGCGAGGTGTCACTCGCCCGAGTCGTCTGTGTTTATTCGCAGTCGCTGGGCGCTGCTCTGAAGTTCAGCAGTGCGAAGCAATGTGTATAAATAAATAAATAATGCGCTAACAGCGCAGGGGCGGCCAAGTTGGTCGTGAGGCTGAGCGTCGTGATGCCGGAGAGGAGCTCTGGTGTGGAAGAGGAGCTGTGGCGCAGCGGTTAGCGCACTGCGCCGTGAACCTGCCGAGCCTCCTGAGTTCGGGTCCCGCCCACGGCGAGGGATGTCTGAGCCGGTGCGGCGCTGCTCCTCCTCGCGAACTCTCCCAAGTAGCAGCAGCGGCAGCAGCGGCAGCAGCAGCGGCAGCAGCAGCGGCAGCAGCGTGGCCGTGCTCAGTCGGGTCCACACGACACGAGGAGTGTATCCCTGATCCAGCGGTGGGGTGTTTACACGAATCCACTCAACATGGGAACTTGTGAAAGAGTCGCTCGGAGGGAGCTCCGCAGGAGGACGGAGTTCGTCATCAGCGAGGGGAGTCAACGGAGTCACGGGCACCTTCACGGTGGAACAAATTGTAGCTCGCCAATGACAGCGTCTGTGGCCTTAAACTTACAATATAATATTAGCGACGTTTCGGGTAATAGCCCTTCTTCATATCACATGCAAACATGTCGAGGTGTGTGTTGTGGGATGCGTTGTTAAGTGAGCTTGTGCACCACCGCTAAGGCAGTAGCATCAGGTAATTGGTTGTAATGAAGGCAGCGATGATGGACGATGGGGGTGGTGAGCGGTGCACGTGAACGGTGAGCGGTGCGCGTAAGCGGTGAGCGTGAGTGAAGGTTGGGAGCAGGTCCAGCTTCAGCTACCAACCCGGCCACCTGAGTTCGATTCCGGCTCACGGCCAACACCAGTGACGATTATTTAAACCGGTCCTGGGCCTCCCCTAGGTCTACTCAGCCTCAAATCAGTATCTGGTGTGGTGTGTAAACATCGCCAATAGGGAGACGAAAGCGGTCGGCGTGGTGCTGTCCACCTACCCCCTCGTGTACCGTTCCAGCCTTCATACGCCAACAGCACTTGCCCCAACAGTCTGTTAAGGCTGTACGGGAGATCTTTGTCTTTGTATGTGTATGTGTGAGTATGTATGTCCGGCAAAACAACCCCCTATCTCCTCGTGGTGCCGGACGGCAACGCTGTGGTGGGCAGTGCATGGGGGGAGGGCCAATTAAGATTCGCCATTCCCTTCATGGCGTTTGTAACCACCACATCTGCCAAATGAGGGCTCTGGACGATTGCGAGGGACTAGTAACCCCCCCCCACCTTCAATTAACTACTACTCAACTACGAGTTAAAAATGTATTAAGCTTGTGCCAGATACCCCGGGGGGACAGGCATCTATGACGTCTAAAAACCATTTGGCGGAGTCAGAAGACTGAATCCTTACCCTCGGGGCTCCTCCAGAAACAACAAAAAACCACTACGTGTGGCAACGTGGAATGTTCGAACGCTCACAGCGGAGGAGAGGCTACCACTCCTCTGTTGGGAGCTGGATCGGTACCGCCTGGATCTCTGTGGTATTCAGGAGATCCGGTGGACCGGCTCTGGCTCCTGCCACCATGCGGGGTGGACAGTCCTCTCTTCGGGACAGGGGACTGTCAAACAACAAGGAGTGGCTCTTGTTCTGAACAAAAGAATGAAGGTGGTGTGGGAGCGTGGCGGTGAGGTGTGGGAAGCTGTAAGTCCCAGGCTACGTTGGGCTCGCCTTCCCATCAACCAGAGGCGAGGAGTGGTGGTCGTGGTTACTTATGCCCCACCGAAGACGAACATCCGT
The DNA here is from genome assembly GCF_964198595.1 of Lampetra fluviatilis. Lineage (NCBI taxonomy): Eukaryota > Metazoa > Chordata > Hyperoartia > Petromyzontiformes > Petromyzontidae > Lampetra > Lampetra fluviatilis. The sequence goes on along the minus strand of NC_136276.1, from coordinate 264,600 downwards.
GGAGGGACGCATGCAAGGCCGATGAATCAGATGCCTTCTGTGACCTTCTGTCACAGGTGCTAGCTAAGGTGCCCCCTCGGGTTAGAGTCATCCTGTTTGGGTGACTTCAATGCCCAAGTTGCTCATGATGCTGGCACCTGGTATGAAGTGATTGGAAGGCATGGGCCAGATCAGCTCAATAACAGCGGCAGGAGGCTGCTAGATTTTTGTGCAGACCATGGGCTTGTAATTACCAACACGCTGTTCCGACATCGCCGCATCCACACAACATCATGGATGGATGCCGGGTCCAAGCAAGACCATCTGCTGGACTACGTAGTGACGGAACAGCGGATGCGGGCCCATGTCCTTGACACCAGGACCTACCGTGAAGCTGATCTGCCCAATGACCATCGACTTGTCATCTGTAAAATGCGCCTGCCATTCTTCCACTCCAGTGGTGGGTGTACACCCGGGACCAAATTCAAACCCATAGCTCACAGATCCTAAAAATATCTGGACCCAGTCCCATCGGTGAGCTCCTCCGGCAGGCAAGGCTGCGTTGGCTGGGTCATGTAGCTCGCATGCCCAGGAACCGCATGCCCAAACACCTTCTGTTTCGCCAGATAGAGGGGGCTAAACTGGCGCGGCACGGGCTAGAGAAGAGATGGAGTGATGTGGTACAGGAGGATGTGGAGCTGAGTGGACTTGATCGGCCTCTGGAGGAGGCTCGTGAAGGACGCTGCTGGGCAGTTGGAGGCAGTCGCTCTCCTACAACAACGGAGGGCGAATGAGCGACGTTCACAACAACGAGCGGAGCGCCTTGTGGCTAAAGCACAGCAAGTTGGCACAGTAGGGGGCACAGGTGGTGCATCAGCCAGTCATTTCAGTCATCTCAGTCAGTCGACCCGTGGCACCTGGGTCGGCCCCGTGATCTCCTGCCAGTGGGCGTTCGACACTTCACGTGGCCTCAAGGTGCACATGGCCTGGCACAAGCGTCGTGGTGACGTCACCGCCACTTAGTGGCGAATGGCGGTTGTTGTTGTGTGTGTGTACGTGTTTGTGAGTGTGTGTGGGTTGCGGTAGTGTAGCGGTTAGCGCACTTAGTTACCAACCCGGTGACCCGAGTTCGATCCACGCTTAAGGCTAGCATCGGTGACGAATACATGAACCAGTCCTGGGCCTCCCACATGTTGGCTCAGCCGTAAATGAGTTCCTGGTTCGGTGTGTAAAACCATGGTGTTGTGTGTAAACATCAACACTGGGGAGACAAAGGCGGCCGGACGTGGTGCTGACCACCGACCCCCTCGTGTGGCGTTCCGGCCTTAAGAGGTGCTCGCTAACACTATTTTCCCCAACAGTCTGTTAGGCTATTCGGGGGGTCTTTGGTGGTGCTGGTGATGATGGTAGTAGTGGTGATGATGATCATGTGGTGGTGGTCGCTCTGTACAGTTGGATACGTTGAATAAATAGTCAACAAGTGAAGAACGGTGACGCCGGAAGAGTTGCTCTCGAATCAGAACCGGAAGTGTGTTCCCACCGAGTAAAGCCCGTAGAGCTAAGAAGCTCCTTTTCAAGGGCGACTCGGCCGGCAGAGAACAACAAAACATTCCACAATTGCACGTTTAAAAAACAAACAAACTTAACTAGAGCAATTATCCTGAAAAATTTTATTCACACGTAAAGTTTCGTGAGTTTAATCGAGTCAGTTTAAATGAGGACACAGATGGCTAAATGAAGATGCCAAGATATGAGATGAGGTGGTTCCTAACACTTTGTGGCAGCTGCTACATGAAACAATTTGTATCGAAATTGTGAGCGAAATCTGGGAACTATTATTCGACAATCAGACAGGCGTCGCAGACGTTGAAGATTGACCAATGGTAAGAGCAGGTCAGGCAAATACAGAGCAGGCCAACGGACAATAGCCTTGCACAAATGAAAAGACCCTGCCGGTAAAATGTCTTCTCGTGTCAACGCATCTCCATTCGGAAAATAAGTACTGGACATAAAGCTTTCGTGACTGCAGGAATTCATATTCTTTGGGTCTTTCGGTAAAGCCACGTAGATAGAAAACACAAGCAATCGACTGCTGGATGAAGGCCTCCTCACAACTGTGGGTCACGAAGGAAGTGTGACCAGACCTCAGATGGTGACAGGGTGTTTTCAACGCTCAACAATGAGTAGAGGAACCGATTTAAACGTCATTCAAATCATCATCGTTTAATTAAAATCAGTCGCTGATTGATGCTGGTTTAATCCGTAAACATCCATTGAGAAAAATCACAAACTGGTGTTTTACAAACAAACATTGATCAGCTGCTGCTGCCCTGTTCTAAATCCCTCGATTAAGCGAGACCCCCCCCCCTTCCCCCACAGCCCCCCCCCCCCGCCCCAGTCATTGTTGTCGGCGTTGTTGTTATTCGTGAGTCGGATGTTTGCGAGCGCATTGCCCCAAGGGGGTCTCCGTGCCCCCGCTGAGGCGGGCTGCGGCGAGGTGAGCCGGGATCGCGTGGGCACACACCTCGCGGCCCATTCGCAGGTAACGGGATCGTGGCTCTGATGGCGAGGGATTACTAATTGCTGTCAGCAGGGGGCGGTGGGGGAGGGACAGTGGGAGGGTTGTGGAAGCTGTGGACGCCACAACTTTAAAGGGTTCCTGGCGAAGCGGTGGAGGTGGGGTCCAGGGTTCGTGTGTGATACCGATAGCGCTGGCGGCTAGTTGATGAGTTGGTCAGGGCGAGTGGGTGGGAGAGAACTGGCGGACTCGTTGGTGATGATTGTGGCCTTTTCAGTTTGAGACTGACGTCAGTGTCCCGCGTTGCCTGGATCTGTGCGGACAGTGAAACGTTCAGATAACGTGAAGAGCGGGGATGTAGTGGTGGTGTGGTGGTCGTGTAGTGATTGTGTTGTGAAAGAAACAAAGAGTAGTGATTGTGTTGTCGTGGTGGTGGAGTAGTGTTGGGGTTGTGTTGGTGGTGTAGTGGAGGTGTAGCGGTGGTGGTGGTGCAATATTGGAGTTGTGGTGGTGTATTGGCGGTGCTGTCGTGGTGGTGTTAGTGGTGGTGGTGTAATTGTGGAGGTGTAATGGGGGTGGCAGTGTTGGTGGTGGTGTATTTGTTGTCCGGCAAAAACAACCCCCTACCTCCTCGTTGGTGCCAGACGGTAACGATGTGGTGGGCAGCGCCGTGGGGGAGGGCCAACTTAGATTGGCCATCCCCCTCGTGGCGTCTGTAACCACCCATAGAGGCCAAATGGGGGCTCTGGACGGGTGCGAGGGGCTGGTAACCCCTCCACCTTCAATTCATTACCACTGAACTACGATTTAAAAATTTAACTAAGCTTGTGCCAGAGGCCCCGGGGGGACAGGCGTCTATGACGTATCCTGGCCAAACCCCATTTGGCGGAGCCAGGAGACTGAATCCTGACCCTCAGGGCTCCTCCAGAAACAACAAAAAACCACTACGGGTGGCGACGTGGAATGTTCGAACGCTCACTGCGGAGGAGAGGCTGTCACTCCTCTGTCGGGAGCTGGACCGGTACCGCCTGGATCTCTGTCTTATTCAGGAGGTCAGGTGGACCGGCTCTGGCTCCTGCCACCATGCGGGATGGACAGTCCTCTACTCGGGACAGGGAACTGCCAAACAAAAAGGGGTGGCTCTTGTTCTGAACAAAAGAATGAAGGGGGCGTGGGAGCATGGCGGAAAGGTGTGGGAAGCTGTAAGTCCCAGGCTACTTTGGGCTCGCCTTCCCATCAACCAGAGGCGCGGAGTGGTGGTCGTGGTTACTTATGCCCCACCGAAGACGAACATCCGTGGAGGGACGCATGCAAGGCCGATGAATCAGATGCCTTCTGTGACCTCCTGTCACAGGTGCTAGCTAAGGTGGCCCCACGGGTTAGAGTAATCTTGTTGGGTTACTTCAATGCCCGAGTTGGTCATGATGCTGGCACCTGGTCTGGATTTATTGGAAGGCATGGGTTAGATCAGCTCAATAACAATGGCAGGAGCCTGCTAGATTTGTATGCAGCCCATGGGCTTGTAATTACCAACACGCGGTTCCGGCATCGGCGCATCCACACAACATCATGGACGCATGCCGGGTCCAAGCAAGAACATCTGCTGGACTACGTAATGACGGAACAGCGGATGCAGGCCCATGTCCTTGACACCAGGACCGACCGTGGAGCTGATCTGCCCACGACCATCGACTTGTCATCTGTAAGATGCGCCTGCCATTCTTCCACTCCGGTAATGGGTGGACACCCAGGACCCAATTCAAACCCATAGTGGCATGGTCTCAGCTAGCTGATGAAAGTTGCAAGCGAGAATTTCATCATCGCTTGTGGCTGGGGTTGGCATCGTCTCCAAATCCTCCTGATGTCGAGGAGAAATGGGCGAGGTTTAGGACTGTGGCTCATGCAGCTGCAATGGCTGCTTTGGGTACATGGTCCAGACCTCCCCAGATACCCTGGCTGACAGAGTAGGTGTTCAGGCTGGCTGAGAAAAAGCGACAGGCCGACTCTCATTGGCTACAGCATCCCACGTCGGAGAATGAGAAGGCTGACCGCGGCCTTCAGTCGGAGGTTCGGAGAGCCATGAGGCACTGCAAGGATGGGTGGTGGTCGCGGGTTGCTGAGGAGAGGGAGTCTGCCTCAATTGCCCGCGATCACAAATCGCTCTTTAACTTCATCAAAAAGGTTATCTGCAGTGCCACACCTGTTACCATCATTACGGGAAAGAACGGTGATCCAATCTCCGACCCCCAGGAACAGGTTTGCAGATTTTCTGAGCATTTCTGTGAGGTCCTGGGGGAGGGGAAATCCCTCAGCCTGGAAAACATCGTGGGACAAAGTGGAGATGACGCTGCTGAGGCTGCGGTGCCTCAAATATTGGAAGAAGAAGTCACCCCCTGTGAGTGGCTGGCTGAGGTGCCATCTGTTGAGGAAGTACTGAAGGTGATCCGGAGTCTGAGACCAGGAAAGGCACCGGTCAGAGATGATCTCCCAAGCGAAATGCTGAGGGAGGGTGGCGTTTGTGCACAGACTGCCCTACATGACATCATAACAACAGTCTGGACTAATGGACGGGTTTCGCAGGATTGGAAGGATGCCCTGGTGGTCCCCCTCTTTAAGAAGGGGGACCGCACAGACTGTAACAACTACAGGGGATTCGCACTCCTCAATGTGCCGGGATAGGTCCTGGGAAGATTTATTCAACATCGCCTTGCCAGACACGCTGAGGAGATGCTTGCAGAGCCCCAATGCGGTTTAAGGAAAGGGCGGTCCTGCACAGATGCCATATTTTCTGTCCGTCTGTTACAGCAGAGGTGTAGGGAATTCCAACAAGACCTACATCTCTGCTTTATTGACCTGGTCAAGGCCTATGATACCATCAGTAGGCCTGGGCTCTGGGTTGTTCTTCGTGCTTTCGGAGTCCCTGACCCTCTGCTCACGATCATTAAGGACCGTCATGATGGTGAGCGGGCCCGGGTAAAACTACGTGGCCGGGAGTCGAAGCCTTTCCGTTCACCTTGGAGAGATGGAGTGATGTGGTACAGGAGGATGTGGAGCTGAGTGGACTTGCCGATGACTGGTACCAGCGGTGTCAAGATCGGCCTCTGTGGAGGAGGCTCGTGAAGGACGATACTGGGCAGTTGGTGGCAGTCGCCCTCCAACAACAAAGGAGGGCGGAGGAGCGACGCTCACAACAACGAGCGGAGCGCCGGGTGGCTAAAGCACAGCAAGTTGGTACAGTAGGGGGCACAGGTGATGCATCAGCCAGTCGTATCAGTCATTCGACCCGTGGCACCTGGGTCTGCCCCGTGACCTCCTGCCAGCGGGCGTTCGACACTTCACGTGGTCTCAACGTGCACATCGCCTGGCACAAGCGTCGTGGTGACGTCACCGCCACTTAGTGGGGAATGTCGGTTGTTGTTGTATTAGTGGTGGAGTTTGTGGTGGTGTAGTGGTGGCGGTGTTCGTGGTAGTGGTGGTGGTGTGGTGGTGTTGGTGGTGTGGTGGTGTTGGTGGTGTGGTGGTGTTGCCGTGTTGGATGGCCCCGCGACCCCTGCGCCGCTGCAGAGATAACAGGAAACGCCGAGAGCGGCAGCCGAGTCCCGTTTTAGCATCGGGGCCGCGGGGCGACGGGATGCGGGGTGGGGGGGTAGGAGGGGGTGTGGGGGGGTAGGAGGGGGGGTGAGGGGGTACAGAGGGAAGCGGAGGGAGCTACGATGCAGTCCAACAACACCCTGACTCGACTGAGTAAGACGGCGGAATAACAACAGCCAAGGGGTAAAGGCGCCGCCCTGAAATTGCTCGCTCGTGCCGCTGCTGGCGGAAGGCCATCCACTGCAGGGAGCCCCAGAGGGCCCTTCCAGCGGCTGTTTTGGGATACTCCTCCATGTTGCCCAGACGTCTTGGAAGGCGTGGAAGCACCCTCATTTTACCCCATCACACGTGACCTACCGATCGACTGTGTTGTACCCATGGTCACTGCTGGGGTACAGGGGCGGTGGGGGGCGAAACGCACTCAATTGTTTCAACTGCCGCGCCGGGAGATCAAACCGGAGGCCTCCGGATTTGAAGGCGAGGGTTCTAACCATCACCCACTGTGTCCAGACAACCCGTGGGCGCCTCGCCGAGTCTCGGGAATTATCTCGAGGAGGGTCCTGCCGCATGTGTATCACATCCTTCAGCGCCACTCGTGTCCGCTGCGCGCGCCGCCCGTGCCAAAGGCGATCGCGCAGTGCCCCGTAGCGGCCGAGCGGCGCGCTGAGCCCGCCCCGCTCTCAACAGCAACCACCAGGAGCCCGGAGTGAACGCTAGAGGCGCAGTCCTGCAGGTGCCACTGCTGGCGGAGGGGCCTCCACCAGAAGGAGCCCTCTGGTGGAGTGGTCTACTCTGACACGTGCAGCAGACGTCTACCCCACCACGTGACCTGCCGTTCGCACGGCGTGGGCTTTACCTGCAAAAATAAGAAGAGTTTAGTTTTATTTGTATTTTTACTGATTTGTTTACCTTTCCCATCCTGTGCACTCTTATCGTGTTTTGGTGCTGTTTGTTGCTGTATCGTTCTGACCTGCCCCTACTGGACAACTGTTTAAAAAGAGCTTTCTAGCTCATCAGATTCCTCCAGTATAAATACAATGCTCTGATTCTGGGCTACACAAAATTATGCTGCTGTCTGGACAGAGGCGGGAGGGGGGCGGAGTCAAGAAGCAGAGCCATTGTGTCAAATGCCCCGTCGGGAGAACGAACTCTAGGCTTTCGGGTGTGCCCGGAGGCAACTCATAGGCGTAACGATTCGTCAATTCGTTGATTAATGTCGATTCACTTGGGCTCACGATGCAAATCTACATCGCTGTGACCATTCCACTGCTGTATGGGAAAACTTTACCACGCTGGTCAGTGCGGGTTTATGCATTTTGGGAGTGAGCCCAGAATCAGTTCACATATCACTCGCCACTGATACCGTGGGCAGGATTCGAACTCGAGTTGTTTTTCTTGATCGTCATCATTATTCTAACTCCGCAGTAGCGTCGTGCCAAGGTTTCCGCAGCAGGGGGCGATGTTGCTGCTGCTGTGCGATCCAAGTGAGAAGTTCGCATGGAATGTTTCAGCACTGCGATGTTTGGCCAATCTTTGGCCAATCCCGGTAACATTGTGTGTGCATGTTGTATGTGTGTCTATTCGTATTTAAAGTGCATGTTGTGTGTGTGTGTTTAGCTATGGGAGCAGGAGACCGCAGAACCCGGAGGAATAGGGGGAGAACACACACAGTCCACGTAAAGACAAAGGTCCCCTTTTTAGTGTTTGACAGATGTTGGGGCAGGTGCTGAAAGTAAGGAACTATATAAAAGCCAGCACGGCATACGAGGCGTGGGTTGCCAACACCACGCTCGGCCGCCTTTGTCTCCCAAGTGCTGATGCTTTTACACACGGCACCATTTTATTACATCACCAGGTACTCGATTTAAGGCTGAGTCAACATAGAGGAAAGCCGAGTACCGGTCCAAATGTTCCCCACTATGTTTGGACGTAAGCGGAAATCGAACTCCGGGAGCCGGGTTCATAGCGCAGTGCGCTCACCACTAAGCCGCCGACATCATCAAAGACTCGCGCTTGATGCGATGCGTGAACACGATGAGTCGATGACTCGTCATGCATCAGTGTTGGTTGCTGAATGCGGGGCGCATAGACGTGATGACATGTTGCACTTGTGCAGTACAACAAGGAACTGTACTACACATTGCCCTCGGATGAACACTTCGGGATTGAGGTGGGCCCCCAACAGCAACGAGTGGCCGCTACACTCAGCACCTCCACCACCACCACCTCCACCACCACCACCTCCACCACCACCTCCACCACCACCACCACCACCTCCACCTCCACCACCACCACCTCCACCACCACCACCTCCACCACCTCCACCACCTCCACCTCCACCACCACCAACTCCACCTCCACCACCACCTCCACCACCACCTCCACCACCACCTCCACCACCACCTCCACCACCACCACCACCACCTCCACCACCACCACCTCCACCTCCACAACCACCTCCACCACCTCCACCACCTCCACCACCTCCACCTCCACCACCACCAACTCCACCACCACCTCCACCACCACCTCCACCACCACCTCCACCACCACCTCCACCACCACCTCCACCTCCACCACCACCACCACCTCCACCACCACCTCCACCTCCACCACCACCACCACCTCCACCACCACCACCTCCACCTCCACCACCACCACCACCTCCACCACCACCACCTCCACCTCCTCCACCTCCACCACCACCACCACCTCCACCACCACCTCCACCACCACCACCTCCACCACCTCCACCACCACCACCACCTCCACCACCTCCACCACCACCTACACCACCACCACCACCTGCGCCGTTGTTCCTTCAGTTGATCCCCGCGCTCTGCGGCGCGGCGCGCGCGGCAGCAGCAGCAGATGGAGTCGGGGCCGCCGCCGCCGCCGCCGCTGCTGCTGCTGCTGCCACGTGGCCAGGCGGGCACGCAGCGCGCAGAGAACCACCTCCTAAGATTCGTCACCAACAAACACTGCGTGACCCTGAAAGAGAAACGCAACGTGTAACGTTGTTACGGAATGATTGCCGAAACGTCACCAATGTATATGTACGGCAAGGTTGGTGCAGTGGCAACACTCGCGCCTTATAGCGAGACGCCCCTGGGTTCGATTCCCGACTCTGCGGAGTCGGGACGTTCTCCTCCTGTTCTGCACGGATTTCCTCCGGATTCTCCAGTTTTCTCTCACAGCTAAACACACAATCCCAGTGGCATTGGCCAACATCCCAATGTAGCGGGGCCCTCCTGAAAAATAGTCTGCGGGCTCAGCCTTTCGTATGAAGTGCAACTTAGGTTGCACTTTTTTCGCACCGTACGTAGCTAAACGTGCTAATTTAGAGGTGCGGCTGAATGACAACAAACTAAACACAATTTTATTTTATTTTTATTTCATTTTATTATGTTTTCTTTTTATTATTTTATTATTCCCTTCTACGTGACTTTACCGAAAGAACCAAGCAGATGAATCCCTGCAGTCACGAAAAGCTTTAAATCGAAACAAAACAACTGTTCTAAGAAATAAGTTTTGGCAAATAAGTCCTAATTATTATATATTTTTAATATTAAGGCCACACTTATTGCGGAGCGTTTTGAGTTGACGTGAACTCGAGATGGGACGCGAGTAGAGAACCTCGCAAAATGTGATTTCCAGACACAGCGAGGTGCCAATGTGCCCCTGAATGTGCGCCTCCCGCTCCTTCTGTTGAGATGGTTGTCCTCTCCCCGCACCTCCGATTGGCACGGTTGGCAACGTACGGTGCGAAATAAGTTAAATATACTATACCTACTGTACATACCCCTTGCACGTCCTCGCGAGAGCGCGCTAACCGCTCATTGCGGGGTTCGCGGTTTGATTCCAACGGCCGCCCTGGTTAATTCTGCGTGTGTACGAACCGTGCGGATACGCGCCGACTGTCTCGCAGAGACGTTCAAGTTCCCGTGGTGCCATTCGCAAGAGCAGGCCATTGCGTGCCGGCGTCGTAGCCCTTAATTTACCAAATTTAAAAAGAAGATCCGCAAATCCCTCGATTGGAGATCTACATCGAAAAACCATCGCCCCCCACTGCAAAAACCTGGCAGGACACCCCTGCATGAGGATTTCCTGGTAAAGACGCGTCATCATAAATACGCCACGTGACATCGCCATGCTGTGTGTGTGTCGTGCACAACAAGCTTTGTTGGGTTTTATTCACAAATTATTTGGTGATGGTGATGTTGCATCAGCAACGGTGCACAGACAACATCACTCGCAATCGTCAATAACACTGCCTTTATGAAATGACTATTGCCTTTACCGAAAAAAACAAAGAGTATGGATTCCTGCAGTCACGAAAGCTGCAAATCAAGATTGACTATTATATCGTAGGCGACGTTTCGGGCTATGGCCGCTTTTCATAGCGCATGTGCCTCGTTTTAAAATCTATCCTTGGCCTATTAAGAAGGGCAATTAGCCGAAACGTCGCTAATTCTATAGTTCTAGATTTGAAGCTTTCGTGACTGCAATGATTCATATTCTCAGGTTTTTTCGGTAAAGTCACGTAGGTAAAAAACATTAAAATTAATGAAAGTAAAATAAAATTTTGTTTTGTTTTATTTTACTTTCATTAATTTTAATGTTTTTTACCTACGTGACTTTACCGAAAAAACCTGAGAATATGAATTCTATAGTTTCCTTTGTGTTGAGTGTATTTGTTAGCTATAGAGCACATAGGTTCAATTATGACCAATATTATGTATGATGAGTTAAACCCTCCAAAGAAAAGTCCAACCATCATAATTTAGATTCCTTCTGAAAGCAGAGCCTTGAGACTCATCAAGACTCCCCCTTTAAGATAAAAGGCGTCACCGTTATTCTGCTGCATGAGTGAGAGCCTTGGCACGTGCTCAGAGTGAGACGTGGTCCCACGCGCCTCTGTACCAAGATGTATCATAGTCAAACGATTCAAATTTCGATTTAAAGCTTTCGTGACTGCAGGGATTCATATTCTTGGTTCTTTCGGTAAAGTCACGTAGAAAGGAAATAATAAAACAATAAAAAATAGAAAAATAAAAATTCTCACGACGTTTCGATTGTAACACAAGCAATCACACCTGATAATGATGATTGATTGTGTTACAATCGAAACGTCGTGAGAATTTTATTGTTTATTTTTATTATTTTATTATTTCCCTTCTACGTGACTTGTTACTTCAAAGAACATCCTGGGTCTGGCAGATGTGCAGGTTACGAAAGACCCGTTAAAAACAAGACACCGTAAATAAAGTAGGTTCTAACTTTTACAGGGGCTGATGATGGAGAGAGGTGGAGAAGTTGAGTGAATGAGGGACACGGGAGGAACGAGAGAGTAAGTGAGCGAGGGAGTTAGTGGATGGTAGGAGTGAGTGGATGGGGAGAGTGAGCGAACAAGTGGTTAAGTGAGGGAGTAAATAAGTCAATGAAAAAACGAGCGAGTGGGTGAGAAATTTCGTGAACGAGTGAATGGGACGTGAAATGAGCGCGCGCGCGCGAGTGAATGCGAGTGAATGCGAGTGAATGGGTCGTGAACGAGCGAGTGAAGGAGCGGGTGTGAACAGCACCGCCCGCTCACGCCGCGCACATTGCACCGATTTTCCGTGACCACTCAAATCCCTGCGCCATCTCAAGCCGAGGGCACGCGGAGGAGAGGGGAGGTGAGGCTCGGGGTGGGGGTGAGGATCTGGGGGAACTTTAGAGGAAGGAGCTGGTGGGGGAGGTGGGGGCTGCTGGTGGGTGCAGGGGGGGGGGCATGAGAGGAATGTGCCGGGCGCGCTGCGCGAGGGATTTGGGGAAGCGAAGCCGCTCCTCCTCCTCCTCGTTGCGGGAGCGGCGCTCAGAGTCGCGCCCCCGTCGCCGCCCTTTGAACCGGGAACCCCGTGGAATAATGTTGCCACTGGAGCGATTACACGCGCGTCACGGGCCGCTACAGCAGCGATTCATTAGATGCGGCCGCGGAACTCACGCGGGGAGAGAAGGGGGGCGGGGCAGAGGGCGAGGGGTGTCTGCGCCGCGCGCGCTCGTTGCACCTGGTGGGGATGTTGACAATGGTAGCGGTGGTGGTAATGGTGGGGATGGTGACGGTGGTAATGGTAGTGGTGATGACGATGGTGCGGTGTTTAGGGCTAACACGACCCTTTATTTGTTCTCCTATTCTCGTATTGCTCAACTTTGAAATTCACTTCCATTGCATTTTTCCTAACCTTACAACCTCATGAGTAAGAAAGTGGAAACTCGCGCGCATATTTCACGAATTTGATTAAATGTTCGACCGAACACTCTCGAGTCTCGAGTAATCCGGCCTCGACCGGGTGAGAGCCTCGACCGGGTGTGAGCCTGTCCAGGCGAGCTCCCGGATGGGTGCGATGCTGAACAGGTGAGAGGAGTAATGGATGCGCGCCTTGAGTTTGAAGTTGAAAGAAGCTTGGAGGCAGCGAATGTGCGGTGTGAGAAAGTTCCGTGTGGCCGCTGGTGGCAGCTCAGCCAGCACTACCGCTGACATCGCGCCCGAGCGAGGCGGGCACGCTTCGTGTGGAGGAGCGGTGGCGCAGTGGTTAGCGCACTGCAATAGCTGTATGATGAACCCGATGGCAACCCGAGTTTGATTGACGACGACGGCTAGCCACGCTGGTGAAGTGAAGATGGTTCTCTCAGCATTACGGCCTCCACAAGCAAGAGGGGGAGGCGCGTAGGCGAGGGGGGTGAAGCGGTATGGAGGGACTATGAGAGGGCGGGTATCGATGGAGGGGTAGCGAGTGAGGAAGGAAGGGTTGAGGAGAGGGGGTGGGGGGGGATCGTGTGGTGGGGTTCAGGGACCCCCAACCTTCGTAGCCCCTCGCTCCTCGCTGTCCCGGCAGCTGCGAGTGCTCAGCGCAAATTGGCCTCGCGTTCTTGAGCCGCGACGCACATCACGGAGCTTGCCTGGCACAGGGCAGGGCAACCCACTCACCCGCACACTCGCGCACTCTCGTATTCAAAGACAAAGATCCGCCGTATAGCCTTAACAGACTGGTGGGGCAAGTGTTGTAAGCGATGGCCTATGAGGGCCGGCACGGCTCACGAAGGGGTGGGTGGCCAGCACCACGCTCGGACGCCTTTGTCTCCCGAGTGGCGATGTTTTCACATCGCACCAGGCATTCAGTTTAGGCTGAGTCGACCTCGGGGAGCCCCAGGACCAGTTCACATCATCGTGTTGGTCGCGAGCGGGAATGGAACTCGGGCCACCGGATATTTAACGCGGCGCGCGAATCGCTGCGCCACCGCTCCTCGCCGCACACACGTGGGGCTAAAAAGGAAACGTTATAATTCCCCTCTGTGCTGCGAGTGAGAAGCGAGTCACGAGGCCCCCTTTCATGTTGCACGCCGCGTTCCCACTCGCGTCCCACGAGCACCTGGGCCGCAAATGCACATCACCTGCACCGTCCGCGGCGTCAGAGGCGGAGCGCCTCCTCGTCCCGAGCGCGCGCGTCCGGCCGCCACGTGGCGCGCGCCACCTCTAGCAAGCCAAGCGGGGGTCGAGCCTGGCTAGCGGCTGCTTGCTCGGATTGGGTCACCACCACCACCAACCAGGGCTTGTCCGCTGCTTTAGGCGTGCGGCGCCGACGGGCTGGTGGACCACGCAGAGATTTGTGAAACTCTCCCGCCTGGTTGTGTTGCGATGTGGCCAGGAGATGGCAGTACGGCAAGTAGTAGGTTCGTTACGCCGTCTGTGTGAACCGACTTTTGAGTGTCACCTCCTCGCATGCGTGGGTTCCGCGGTGTTCCCCCACGCTTCCACCTTTAATTCGTGTATCCGGATAGCCCAGTGTGGCAGGACCCTCCAGAAGATCAGCACTCAGATTCAATTAGCCTCTCCTGGATACATAAAGGGCATCTTCATTATTGGTGCAATTATAATTATTATGAGATGAAGGACGAAATCATGTGAATGAAATGACCGCTAAATTAATTTTCTCCGCCCCATTGTATCCCAGGGTGCCCGCCCATGACACAGAGGATCTGGCCAGGCGCCCTGAGCGAGAGATAAGGGGCAGAGCAGCGCCTCCTGGCTCCTCAACCAAAGACGTCTCTCCACCTCGACTCGAGACGAACAAAGATGCCCCCCCCCCGTCCCCCGCCTCCCGTCCTCAGCTGCACCGCTCCGATAGTCGAGAGGGTCCCTGCACTCCCCCCCTCCCTAATCCGTCTATATTCTCTCTCTCTGTATCAATTTATTGTCTTGTCTCTATCTCTGTTACGTCTTCTCTCTCTCCCTGTGCATCCCTCTAATTTAGCGACTCTCAATCCGAGAGCGCGAACAAAACACAGAGGGCGCGCGCAGCCTGCGGCATGGACATCGCGCACGAGAAAGTTGTGACGAGCGCGAGGGACGTCAGCGCCACGTGGCGACGACAAGACACGCTCATACAGAACATGGAACAAATGCCTTACGGACACAACGCACACTAATACACATCTATGTCGATACATCTGTTGAGGGAACGCGCTCGAGAGAAGGGACGTCCTCCACGGAGTTGGAGCGATGGAATCAGCTCGTGTTGCAGGGGCAAAGTGGATGTCAGCATCGCTGACCGCGTGAAGTGGCGACGGCTCGGAGAGCCATTCATCCAACAGTTAATATAGCGTGGATGATCTCACTCACTCTATCGCTCTCGACAAGGTAAAGGCGCAGCCCTGCAATTGCTCGCTCACGCCGCCGCAGGCAGAAAGGCCTCCACTCGAGATACCCTCCCGTAACGCTCCTCTGGAGGAGGGGACTTCAACCCTCTCTCCCACACTGACGAGACGTCTCATGGGAATGCCGACACTCGACCCCAACACACGAGAGCTGCCGATCAACTAATCGTGGTGAATCAATTTCTACTGCGGTGTGGAGAGATGCGCGGGGATTTAATAACCTTCAGCATTGCTTCAGCTGTGTGCACGTATCTCTCTACATCTCCATAAATAACTCCGTCTCTGCTCTAATCCCATATCTATTTCTCTCTGCCTCTCTTGCCTCCTCGCTGCCGCACAGCATGCTGGGTAGAGACACAGGTGTGTGCAGGTGGCGGCGCGTGGGGGAGCTTATCATCCCGACTCCTCCTGGGAGAGGAATCCAACCCTCATCCCGTCCCCTCCCGGTCGAGCTGAGTCCATGGTTGTTGCATCCAGAGGCATCTCTGTGATTGCCCCTCGCCGCCTTCTTGGGTGGCTGCTGGTAGCAGACACCGCTCCTCCAGGCAGGCCAGCGCTGCTGCTCGCTCGATGGTTTCCTCCGACGTCCCTCTCTCTCTGCACGGAGTTCACAGTGGAGACTCGTGTTTGTTGCGTATTTAGCTCTGGTCGCGTCGCATCGGCTCACAGATGAAGGCCCGAGCGCAGTGGGGCCCAACCCTGCTGGGCCAGAGGGCCCCACGGAATCCTCCACGACAGCAGCGCGGGCCACCGTGCAGTCAACACTTGTAGTGTCTTCCTGATGGAGCACACACGCACACAATGGTAACACCTGCAACAGTTCCGCGCACCATTGCTCAACCTTGCCGACCACAGATCGGCAACCCCTCGTCTAAAGAACTGGTCTCATGATAATATACGTCACCTATTGTATATTAAAATGTCAAGGCAGTGTGATTGACGAATGTGTTGAACTTTTTTGTCTGATGAATAACCGTAACCCGAATGAATAACAACACGTCTGCTATGAAAAGTCCACATGCAATCGGCAGCTCTAACCTCAGTCTCAGTTTCATTTATTTGGTGTAGCCCTGTGAGCCATTCGGCTCTTGAATCAGGTGCAACCTCAACAAACAAAAGACAAAAACATGAACAGGAAAACATCTTAAAGTGACTACGGTCAAACAGAAAAATCCAGGAAAAAACTGCTACATATTCCAGAAAAAGCACCGTACACCAACGCTGTGTGCAAAAATCCCAGTGGGATGCAAGTCAAACAACAACAACCACAAGACAACTTAGATTAAGGCCATCATTCTAACTCCGTACTACAACAAACAAACATGGCCAAACCAAAAAACGTTTCGAAATCACCAAAATGAAGCCATAAAAGCAATTAAACAGTGATCATAGGAACTGTGACCGAATTTTCACAATAAGCGACATAAACAACATGTACCACCAAACCCTGCAGCCATAGCTGGCTGCATGAGTCACTCCACAACAGCAGGAGCATCAGTAGGAGTGTCAACATTTTTCAATGCACCTTTAAGATCAGCACACTAAATCAAAACACAGATCATACTTTGCAGCGATCATCTGGAGCGAAACATTTTATTTTATTTTAGGCCACTGAATAGCAGCGGCAGCTAGGGGTGTACAACTCCTCTAGAGCAGCTTTGAGTGAAGATCTCATAGGTAGCGATTCAAATTGCAGTTTATTGGCAATAGCATTCCAGACCCTGGGGGCATCAATAGCAAAGGCCCTTCCTCCAGTATTTGTTCGGCAATAGGGAATGTGAAGCTGGTAAATGAGCGAAGACCTGAGGTCAAATTTGTTTTTTGAAACAGAGAGGAGATCCAGCAGGTAGTCTGCGGATTTTTTTGTAAGAACATCGTGAATAAATAAGATCTGATGCACAAGCCGTCGAACATTGAGATATGTTAAGTTTGACCCAATGTAGAGATCACAGTGGTGAGTCCTATATGGGCAGTTCAATGCAAATCTTAAGGCCGAGTGATAAATTGAGTCAAGCTTCTTCAGTACAGTACTTGGAGCTGATTTATACACGATGTCACAGTAATCAAGTAGAGGAAGTATGGTAGCTTTTATCAATTCCAAACGGAACACAGGGGGGAAGCAGTGCTTGTGTCGATACAGAAAATATTTTTTTTTATTTTTGTCTTTTTACCAATATAATCAATGTGATTTTCAAAATTCAGTTTTGAATCCAGGATGACCCCAAGATACTTGTAGATCTTGACTTGCTCTATTTGATAATTATTTAAGGAATGTGTAATTGGGGAAAAATAACTTCCTGCTTTAACCTATCTCGATTCACCGCTCCTGTTCCCTAAGTTGCTTATGCTCCACCAATTAATATGCCGATTGTCATGCTCTGTGAGCCTAACACTCAATATGATCGGCTGCGAGATTGTTTATTAGACAGTCACGGACGAGTGTTGCTGGCCGCGTGGCGTGTTGGGCCTTTGGGCCCTGTGCTGCGGCGCTTTGGTGTATCGGAGCAGGTGGCTCTCGCATTCGGAATGTCGGGTATCCAAGCACAGGGGACGAGACAAGGGAACGAGGCGAGTGAGACGAGGGGAAGGGAACGAGACGGGGGGGACGAGTCGAGGGGGACGAGACGAAGGGAACGAGACAGAAGGAACGAGACGCTGACCGCGACACCTTACGCGCGAAGATTGTGAAGATAGATACATCTTAGCTATCCCTAAAGTGAGATATTTAGTGCGGTGCAGACTTCACCCATCAGCTGAGATGATTGTTCAAAGGAGCGAGCGATGCGCGGTGTCCGAAAACCCAAACCCCGAGTGGCAGCGGCAGCAGCGCTTCCCTGTTCCCTGCAGGAGGAACCAGCGCCCCTCTCTCTGCTCGTGGTGTAACCAAACCCACGCAAGGCGGTCGCGCTCGGAAGAACCCTTTAAGCCTTAAAGGGCCCAGGTACAGACGGACACGTGTCGCTGGGTTTCGGTGGATCCGTCGAGGAGGCACCGATGTTATCCGTCATCGAGAATCCTACTCAGGTCATCAGGCTCGTAACGCAGAGCAGTATCGACGGCATCGCACACAAATAGATAACTCACATGAGCACACGTGCACATGCACGCACAAAGACAAAGATCCCCCATATAGCCGTTACAGACTCTTGGGGCAAGTGTTCTCAGAAAACACCTATGAAGGCCGGCACGGCACACGAGGGGAGGGTGGTCAACACCACCCCCGGCCGCCTTTGTCTTCTCTGTCCCAAATTTTGATACACCGCATCAGGTACTCGTTCAAGGCTGAGTCGACCTAGGGGAGGTGCATGGCCGGTCTAGATATTCGTCACTGATGTTGGCCGTGAGCGGGAATTGAATTTTTTTTTGCCGAGTTCACAGCGCAGCACGCTAAGCAATACACTACCGCTCTCCACACGTAATTATACGTATACACATATAATATATGTGACAGTTCAGCATATCATGTCTCCATATTTTTTGTCGCTGCACATAAAAGATACGTTTTTATTTCACAACCTATTGGACGCAAGGCTTTCTGGGCGTGCATCATTTCAGCAGCACTGGAACGATTTCAATATACAGTGTCTCATCAGCAGAGTCGGGCTATATATGTATAAACTACGCGTGTAGGTAGCCGGATTCGTAGCGCAGTGCGTTAAACACTGCGCCACCGCTCGCCCCACAATAATCAGTCATCGCCTCTCAGTTGTACCTCGGGACCAGCAGGGGGAGATGGACGCTGCTGTGCCGGTCTACTCCCCATGCCTCCGTGAGATATCTGCTCTGGGCTGAACACGAAAGCTCTGTAATTGATGTGAGTGTGTGCGTGTGTACACGAGCGTGCACACACATGACCCCTATCTCACACCACTCAGAAATTGTCCGCCCAAATCCTCTCCGCTTCCTGCACAATGCCGCTCTTCTCCCGCCACGAAACATTTATAAACTCTAACCAAATACCCTACCCAGTGCACTCAAATCTGATGAGCAAACTGGCGCTCGCTTTGATGTGGCGGTGATGCGGCGAGGGCGCAGCTCACCGTGAGCCTCCGCGATGCAAATGAGGCCGCGCGGCCCCCGTCCTCATCCGCGCGGTGACCCCGGAGCGCCAAGGGGGTGCGAGTCGGTGGTGGCAAGCGGGTGGAAACGCAACGACTCTCCAACCACGAGCAGTGTCCACCGCAGGCCATCATCCTCCATGGGCAGGGAAGCGTGGCGTATATACCGGCGGTGTGACAGAGACGCAGAATGATACAGTTGTAATATTCCCTACACGTCTTATATCACGTGGGTTTTTTCCCTCTGAAATTATATTTAGTGAATGTTGCACACAACCGCTACCACAACGCCCTTGCTCTCAGACATGTCTGTGATCTACAGATGGAATGCTCCAAGACCACTGTTGTTCGCATTCGTTACCCTGGGTGGCACCGTTTGACCTCCGTCTGGGTCAGTGGCTCAAGAGAAATTCAACAGCCAGAGCGGTAGCCTCACTCAAGATTGCTCTCACTTCATTAGTTCTGAGTTGGTGTCTCATTGCCTTCCACTCATGAGTCCCCATCTTCAGGATAGACACTCCTCATGTTCACACAACTCAATACGTTTGACCTGTGTGAGTTGAATTCACCCCTCGTACGTGTGAATGTTGAACTTAGTTCGCACCGTACACAGCCAACCGTGCTAATCGTAAGTGTGCGCGCTCACGCGTACCCGTGTACTGTGTGCTTGTCAGCAAAACTGCAGTGGTATCTCTGCGATGAAGAAGGCCCATTGTCCGAAACGTCACCTTCTATATGGCAGTGCTATTGGCGAAGTGTTGAGATTCTGCAGTGGAATCGATGTCTTTACATGGCCAATTATCTGTGAAGTATGTGATAACATCTTCATGGCCAAACATCCCAATGTCGCAGCACCCTCGTGTAGAAGTCATCAGACTCGTTGAGGCTCGTTGTGGATTCACCATTATTACTACTATTATGATTCTTGTCACTTGGACTGCGTGGGGTTGTTCTTGTTGCTGCCGTGCCATGCAACCCTCCTGTGTGTTGTCGGGTTCCACCTCGCGTTGTTCGTCACGATGCCCGACGTTTCGCTCCACCTGCTCGGAGTCTTCTTCAGGAGCGATGCCGAATGCGTGGTACAATCCCAAGCCACATAATGATTATGTGCACTATAGTATTTGAAGCCCCCTCTGCTCAGCTGGCCTTGAGTCTCTGGACTCTGAAGTTGGAGCTGTTTGAAGAAGGAGGCGGAGTCCCTCTCCCAGTGGTCACCGCTAATGACTCTGGAATGCCGTGGATGTTTGCCCTGCGTGTCAACCCGCATTACTTCTCTCTTGATGGGATCGGCCAGTGCGCTCTCCGAGTGTTTGACGTTCTACTTTTTAAAATATAAATTCTGTAATCTGACAGTTTTGGCACGGGACGTGGTGCGGAGCGTGCACGCGCCTGTGTGAGTACACCTTGGGGGATGTGATGTGTCACGTGGTGGGGGAATGTGACGTGTCACGTGGTGGGGCAAAGTGTGAGAGTACTCGCACCTCTTCCGAGACGTCTGGTCTCACGAGGCTCCCTGGAGCTCTCCCTGCTCGAGGCCCCTCGGCCTGCGTCTTGGTATGAACCGTTCTCTGTCTCGTTTGTGCTTGTGAGTGAGTACAGTACTCACTCACAAGCACATATTGTTTCTATGCTGAATGAGTATAGTTGGATATTTTAGCATTTGTTATTTAATATACTACTGGTCATTTTAAATGTTCCAAATTTTATTCGGCGTCGTGTTAAGATTTTAAGAATCAATTTGAGTCTCTAGGAGAGGCGTGCATCACCCTTTATTAGAGATGAGCTCGCGGAAGTTGATATCAAATAACTACTTTTGAGGTTCCTAGTTGAAGAGACCTCTTATCCGTGCTGGGGGCGCACTTCCCCACGCGGCCGCTTACAGATAAACGCTCGCGCGTGGCATTCCAGCCAACATGTTTCATTCACGTGCCTGGCATTTTGCCAAATTTGTGGCGAATCAAACTTTACGTGATTATTTATTTGTGCAGTCATTGATGACCGGGCTGAGATCATCATCTCGCTACACTTGAAAACCCCTGGTTCAATCACGGGCACCTGGAACCCGGATGCGAACTGTGGCCCTCAGCGGTGTCCGCGTAGGGGTCACATCGACTCGCTTCCCTCTCAATTAGCTCGCCTCGCCTCCTGGCTCTTCCGTCCGCTCGGATCTGGAGAGGACAGGGGGGGGCGAGACCCGCACTCAGCGACCGCGACTCAGCCCCGGGTTTGTGTGAAGCCTCGGAGTGGGCGGGTGGATCTCTGTGTGTGTATCTCTGTGTAGGTAGCAGTGGCGTAGAGGTCAGCGCACTGCAGACGAACCTGGACTTCACCTACGTCGACTGAGCCTCAAATAAGGATCTGGTGCGGTGTGTAAACATCGCCGCGAGGGAGACAAAGGCGGTCGGGAGTGGTGCTGGCCACCAACCCCCTCGTGTGCCGTTCCGGCCTTCATAGGTGCTCGCTAACAGCACTTGCCCCAATAGTCTGTTAAGGCTGTACGGGGATATTTGTATTTGTATTAGTGAGCGTGTGTGTGTATGTGTGATCATGACCAACTTGATAGCAGAGGTCTCACTCCGAATCAGTCGAACGGAATTATATTTTCATCGGTTGCGTAACGCTGTGTGGATTTAACCAGGCTGGATTGTGTGATGAGCTCACAAATCCTTGAAATATCTGGACAAAGTCCATCGGTGAGCTCCTCCGGCAGGCAAGGCTGCGTTGGCTGGGTTATGTAGCCCGCATGCCCAGCCACCGCATGCCAGCGGTGTCAACATCGGCCTCAGTGGAGGAGGCTCGTGAAGGACGCTACTGGGCAGATGGAGGCAGTCGCCCGCCAACAACAACAGAGGGCGGAGGAGCGACGCTCACAAAAACGAGCGGAGCGCCGGGTGGCTGAAGCACAGCAAGTTGGCACAGTCGGGGGCACAGGTGGTGCATCAGCCAATTACCTCATTCAGTCGACCCGTGGCATCTGGGTTTGTCCCGTAACCTCGTGCCAGTGGGGCGTTCGACACTTCACGTGGCCTCAACGTGCACATAGCCTGGCACAAGCGTCGTGGTAACGTCACCGCCACTTCGTGGTGAATGGCGGTTGTTGTGTGTGTGTATTAGTGAGCGTGTGTGTATTAGTGAGCGTGTGTGTGTGTATTAGTGAGCGCGGAGTTTATTTTATTTCCTGCGCCACCTGAACCAACCGCCACCTCCTGACGAGGCATCCGGCACGTGACCGCTCCCAAGGAGCCCTCCCTGCTTGCCATCATCAGCACCACGAGGCTCGTCCAGTCGCGCACACAGCCCCCCCCCCCCCCCCTTTGTTCCCCAGCTTCATCAACTCTCCGTGACTTGGCCGAGGCGGAAGCACTTTTGGGCGTTTGTTGCAAAGGTTCGCGGGTCAAACCTCAGGCCGCCTTGGTTAATGCTGCGGGTTTGCTCACGGCAATGGTTACGCTTGTATGTATGTTGAACTTCTTTCGCACCGTACGTAGCTAACCGTGATATTCGGAGTTGATTGTGTGATGTTCGTCAGCGATTGTGAAAGACGCAACCTGAGTGAAGGACGCCGCCGCTGTTCAAAACTCAAAACTGTTATGAGTATTGTTATGATCGTCATTCCTCGAGAATCCAACTCTCCCCATTCTCAAGCCGCGCGTTCCACATCACCTCGTGGAGGACGGTGACTGAATAGCGCCGCGTCCTCCCGATTAGTGACCGCTCCGACTCACCACAACCATCCCACAGTCTGGGGTGCCGTCTTCCCTTCCCGAGCGTTTCCTCGCCTCGGAAATACGATGGCAGTAGCAGCGGCGACAGCGGCTGCAGTCGTCATAGCAGCAACACGAGTCGTAGTAATGGGAATGTAACAGTGCTCATAATCGCAGTAGTACTTGCAGCCATAATAACAGGCTCAGTAGCAGCAGCAGTAATAGCAGCAGATGTGAGCTATTGTAGCGTCCTAGTGATAGCAGCAGCAGTAGCAGCAGCGGCTCGTGTCAGCGACTGGCAGTGCAGCTCCTCCAACAGTGTCGTTACACTGAACAACTACAACTACTACATCATTGGACATCTGTGAAAAATAGTTTCATAGCTCATCGGATTTTTCGAGTATAAATTAATATTTTGATTCTCATCATTGTGGATGTTTTGAATAATTCCCGAATATTTTGCTTACTATCACTGAGAGGAAACACCGTACATACATTTCTCGATACGCTTTCCCTGAAGAAGGCCGATCGACCGAAACGTCGACATCTTTTCTTCCTGTTATCGTTACACAAATGCCGTATTGTTAATATTACTTAACGAATTAATAACACATATGTGCTCATATTTGCGTAAGGTCAGGCATAACTTTCATTTCAAACTTTCATAAAACGATTCTGACTTTTTTTTGGTAGACTTTGGTGGAAAATGTGAAATTCTATCATTTCAATTCGCGTGACTTGACACGTGGAATATCGTGCACAGGGCACGTATCTCGCCTGTTGCTGCCGCTGCTGCGCATGGGCGAGATGCCTTGCAGCTGCGGTGGGATCATTGTGAAGAGCTCGCTCGCTATGACAAAGCCTCAATTGATGACGTTTCCCCTCCAACGAAAAAAACCCACACAAGCGGGATACATTTTCCGCAAACCAATTCTCCCAACCGGCCTCACCGATGCCCTTTAAGAGGCAGCCGTGCCCTCCTGTTCTCGGATTTCGTCTCGGTGAAGTGTGCACCGCGCATGTGGTTTTCAAGGCTTAAAGGGCACGGCTGCAGCCGACTGTGCCTCGCAGGGTTTCGGCGGATCCGCAGATGACAGAAAGGGTTTTGTTGGGCGGATACATGTCAAGGCGCAGCCCTGCAATTGCTTTGCTCACGAAACTACTGGTCGAAGGGCCTCCTCTCGAGGGAGCTCTCGGGAATCCCGCTCTGACCTAGAGTGTTTGGCCTACTCTTCCACGCTGCGCTGACGTCCTGCCGATTGACGAACCGTGGTGACCCCGTTTGTATTGCTGGATAGAAGAAGAGCAAGCATCTCTCACAATGCCGGCAGAGGGGGAAATGCACGTGGACTGAATCGTCCTGAGGAGCGAATCATTGTCATTGTCGTTGTTGTCGTTGTTACGACGGCACCAACAGCAACTGGGGCTGTTAATGCCCCGGGAAGACGACAAAACGACCAGGACAGGCGGCATCCCCAGTGTTGGTCCATTCCGTCTCAGTTAACAAGATGAAGGAAACAAAAGCGATGTCGAAGTCGTGCGGCTTCGCCCGCTTTCTGTTGCCGTGAGCGTCGCTCTCCGCGGGAGGCGAATTGCTCTGATCGATCACAAATGGCGGCGTACGCATGAAGTTGTTGGCGCGAGACTTTGTTAGCAACGCAGAAGCTGCAATGTGGAGTGTTCCAGGCTAGGTGCACACCGAAGCGCACATAAATACAGGCGCACACAGATGCAGACGCTGCATCACTGCTGCGATAAGAGGGGGGGGGGCGGAGGGAGCGAAAGGGGGGCTACCCTTGTGTCTCCCTCCCATCTCACCCCCCTCACTCCCATCCTCCCCCCCCCCTCACTCCCATCCCCCCCTCCCATCCCCCCCCCCCCCTCACTCCCATCCACCCAATTTCCCACTGCTGCCAGGACCGCGAGCGGGCTCGAGGGGGCCACGCACCGCCGACTCCGATATTGTGGTGGAGGGGCGGGGGCAGGGCTGGGGTTAAGAAGGGGGAGGGAGGGATCAGGGAAACAAGGGCGGGTGGCTGGGGGATCAATGGGAGCTCGCCCTGGGTTTTGATCTTTAAGGCAGATTTGGGGGAAGCGCGCACCTCTAGCGATGTGCGGCGCGCTGGGGGGCAGGGCGCGTGCGCGTGATCCGATGCACGTGGCCGGCGTGTGTGCGTGTGTGGGTGAAGGTGCGTGTGTGAGAGAACGTGCGTGTGTGCGTGTATGGGAGAATGTGCGTATGTGCGTGTGTGAGAGAACGTGTGTGTGTATGTGTATGGGAGAACGTGCGTGTGCGTGTGTGGAAGAACATGCGTGTGTGCGAGTGAGCGGGTGTGCGTGTGTGGGAGAACGTGCGTGTGTGCGAGTGAGCGGGTGTGCGTGTGTGGGAGAACGTGTGTGTGTGCGTGTGTGCGAATGAGTGAGTGTGCGTGTGTGGGAGAACATGCTTGTGTGTGAGAACGTGCGTGTGTGCGTGTGTGTGAGAACGTGCGGGTGTGAGTGTGTCTTGGTGTGTGCATTATCTGTTGGCGAGGTGTATATCCATGAGCACTGATGAGACAAAGGCGGCCGGGCGTGGCGCTGACCAGCCACCCATTCGTATGCCGTGCAGCCTTTCATAGGTGCTCACTAACAGCACTTGCCCCGGCAGTCCGTCACGTTTAACACGTCGGCTTTCGCGACCAATATCATCCCAAAAACCTCGATCATGGAGTCCATCGGAGGCGGATACGAGTGTTTGTGTGCGTATTACATGGGGAGAGAGAGACGGGAGGGAGGGGAGAGCGCGAGCTGGGAGAGAGGGGGAGGGGAGGAAGGTCCCACGTAGACGCAATAGGAAATTAACAGTGATGGTTCTGTAATGAGATTGGTTTCACTGCTCCCTGGGGGAGCCGGGCCGGTTATGGACCCGCTCCGCGTCGCTTAATGAAGCGATATAGAACGCGGCGATTTCAGACGACTTTGGGGCAAAATCCATCTTCCCTCCCACCAGCATTGATCTGAGCAGCTGTCATTTTTACCACTGATGGCTACTCGACTGCTGCTGTAGGGGAGATGCCCCTCCACACCCCGCTCCCCAACCCACATCGCCTCCCCAATAATCCACGCACACCCACCCCCTAACCTAACCACCCCCTAACCTAACCACCGCCTAACCTAACCACCCACTCACCTAACCACCCCCTAACCTCACCACCCCCTAACCTAACCACCACCTAACCTAACCACCCCCTAACCTCACCACCCCCTAACCTAACCACCCCCTAACCTCACCACCCGCCTCTAACCCCCCACTCAAGCCACTCCCGCCTGTCCGTCTGTATAGTGGTCGTGAAAGATTTTGTAAAGAACATCCAAAGTTAATTAAATTATAATCTCAAGTTGCTTTGCTTGTTTGGACTCACCCGATAGAAACCCGGGCGAATTCATTAAATCGGGTTACCCAAGCTTGACGCAAACATGGGCGAAAAAACACGGATTATTTGCAGCTATAAACATGCGCGGTTTGCTCCGACGGAATCACAGCGGCGTCCGTGCGCTCCTGAGGACGAGCGCACGTGGAAGCACCTTGCAGAAGCGTCGCGCGCGTGCGCGTGATCCTTCTTCTTTGCTCATGACCTCGCCAATGTGCCAACGTTGTAATGTGTTTTAAACGGTTGAAAACAGGTGGTCCCAACGTTAGTCTAACGTTGCATGTTTACTGGGTGAGCGATGAGTGACGCGGAGCTCTCAGCTTGTCTCAGCGCCGTGTTCTGCCGGAGGTTCCACAGCCGATAAACTCTAAAAACTCTCCAACAACAACAACAACCACGACAACAGCGCAACCACGACAACGCAACCACGACAACGCAACCACGACAACGCAACCACGACAACGCAACCACGACAGCGCAACCACGGACTTCTCTTGACGAGCTGCGTGCCGCGAGCGATCGCCCCAATAAATCGAACTCTCGTGCTCGGACACGCGATTCAGCACCTCCCCGCGAGAAGCCACGTTGGGCGCTATGAGGAGCAAGTGAGAGAGGTGGGTGTAGAAATTCATAAACAAGGGGAAGAACTGGAAGCTGGCTGCTGCTGTCGAAGTAAAATCCATGAAGTGGCAATGACCGGGACGCGTCATGGGGAGGATTGACGAGAGGCGAAAGGGAGGAGACGCGGAGGAGGGCAGCAGAGATGGCACCCGCGTGGACATCACAGGACCGGCAGCTCACAACAATGAGTCACTGTTCCACGTGCGAGTATCCTGGCCAAACAAACTTAACTCGAAGTATGCGAAGCCACACGGTAAGAAAACATCCCTGCGTTCTTGTGGACTATCATCATGGGCCGTGGTCAATCCGCTGCTGGATGATCAATGTTAATAATCATCGTCAGGAATATCCATTTTCACGAGCGGTTCGCACTGCATCTGCAAGCGC
>NC_136276.1:124837-237435 GCF_964198595.1 Lampetra fluviatilis | reverse complement strand
ACCAGGAGGCGCGCTGCTGGTTCGTCTGGATGACAGACATCACGTTCGCCTCGCCTCTGACACACAGAGGGAGACCTATTTAGTCACGGGCTCTCGGCTTGAACAGCTCGCCCTAACCACATTGGACAGGGGCCGCACTGCGAGACACGCTTTGGGCCCAGCCAAGATATAAAGACAAAGAGAACAATCTCCTGTATAGCCTTAACAGACATTGGGCAAGTGCTGTTAGCAAGTTCCTATGAACCCCGGCACGGTACATGAGGGGGTGTGTGGCCAGCACCACGCCCAACCACCTTTGTCTCCCCAGTGCCAATGTTTCCGCACCACACCAGGTACTCATTTGAGGTTGAGTCAACCTAGGGTAGACCCATAAACGATTCATATATTCGTCACTGATGTTGGCCGAAAACGGGAATTGAACTTGAGTCGCCGGGTTTATAGGGCAGCGCGCTAACCACTGCCCCACCGCTCCTCACACCCAGCCACAAACAAACACGCGTTCGACAACTGCTTGGCTCGGCGTGACTCGCTCGCGACGCGATCCGATGACGACTTGTCTCGTCCGCCGGTCTCATTTGCACTGTTTCTCCTGATTGCGTCTCGATAGTATTCGCTATCTCACGAGAGACGCCAACGCAAACGAAGGGGTAGACTGTTGCCCGCGTCTGTCCGGTTGATAGCGCGCCCGCCTTGTTCCTCTCGCATCTTCAGCGCGTGTCACCGTTAAGTCCAACTTGGCTCCTGGTTCAGGCTTCGCCCCAATGCTGTCTTCATGTGCACACGTGTCCATTGCATCGATACAGGTCCTGCCGCTCTCGATAACTTGTCTCTTGTGGTAGAGTCGGCATCCTCAAGAGGCTGATCCTGAACAGTCCGTTCAGGAACAGGCCGTTCAGGAACAGGCCGTTCAGGAACAGGATGTTCAGGAACAGGCTGTCTGAGTGACATATGGATGTACAACACCAATACACAACACACTGGTCAAGAACAGTTTGACCTCAAAAAGGAAAAAAACATTACATACTGTTATCATTATTATCAGGTTTTGGGCAATTAAGCTTCTTCATAGTTCATGATGAAGAAGGGCCATTGCCCGAAACGTCATTTATCACCAAATGGGACCAATTAGGGAAGGGGATTGCGCGCGTTAAAGCGGGCAGACGTTCCGGATTGTGGCTGAGAGGAGGACGGGGGAGGGGGAGGGGCAGTGCCCCGGTTAGCGACACTAAGGGGGCACCGCCTCTGCCAGCACCGCGGGGGATCGCACCGAGTCGCGGCCACAGAGGGGCGCGGCGCGCGCGGAGCCGCCTGGCGTCGCCCGCGACTGCGCGTGTGCGAGTTGACTTGCGAATGTTTGTGCCTGTACGGTCTGTTGAACTTCTTTCACACTGTAGGTAGACCGCCGTGCTAATATGAGTTGTGTTTGTCATGTGCCGTGCCGGCCGAACAGCACTTGCCCCAGATCGGCGCGTGAGAAGTTCAACATACATAGACACAACGGTCTGTTTAAGGCGATATGGGGGGTATGTGTCTTTGTGTTCTGTATCTGGAGCGATGGCAGAGTGGTTCGCGCGCTTCGCTACGAACCTGGCGACCCCAGTTCGATTACCGTTCACCAGTGATAATTACTTGAACCGGTGGTGGGCCTCCCCTAGGTCAACTCAGCATCAAATACGTTTCTGGGGCGGTGTGTAAACATGGCCACTGGTGAGGCCGGGCGTTCTGCCGGCCAACCACCCCCCTCGTCTTCATGTGTGTTTGCGAACAGAACTTTCCCAAAATCATGTTAAGGTTATACGGGGGATCTTTGCCTTTGTGTGCGTCACCGTGTGTGTGTCTGTGTCTGGGTAGCAACCGCGCCTCTCGTGAGCCGCAATCCTGGCGTTGGCGCGCCCGGTGTCCCGCTCTGCCAGCCGCGTGCTGTAGTCCGCATTGTTGCCGCTGCTGGATGGACGCGTGCTGGAGAGGGGAAGCCCTCCCTCCCTGAATGGCACCGCTTGCATATACTGTATATCTATATATACTGTATACATATATACTGTATACAGTATATATGTACACTGTATATAGCTATTGATGTGCCTCGTGAGAGCTGTCCTATCGGACCATTTGTTCCGTCTTTGCTGTTTGTGCTTTTGCACCGCTGCCAAACGCAGGAGCAGCATCATCGACACGGTTCATTTCGCGTGTGTGTCTCTGTGTGTGTTCGTACAAGTACGCGTGTGTGTGTCTGTGTGTTCGTGTCCGCGCGTGTGTGCACGTGTGTGTCTGTATGTTCGTGTCCGCGCGTGTATGTGCACGCGTGTGTTTGTGTGTGTCCGCGTGTGTGTGCACGCGTGTGTCTGTGTGTTTGTGTGTGTGTGCACGTGTGTGTGTGCACGTGTGTGTTTGTGTCCGTGCGTGTGTGTGCACGTGTGTGTTTGTGTCCGTGCGTGTGTGTGCACGTGTGTGTCTGTGTTTCCGCGTGTGTGTGCACGTGTGTGAGAACATGTGTGTTTGTCTCCGTGCGTGTGTGTGCACGTGTGTGTCTGTGTGTTTGTGTCCGTGCGTGTGTGTGCACGTGTGTGTCTGTGTGTTCGTGTCCGCGCGTGTGTGTCTGTGTGTTCGTGTCCGCGTGTGTGTGCACGCGTGTGTCTGTGTGTTTGTGTGGGTCCGCGTGTGTCTGCACGTGTGCGGCTCCCTCCTTCCCTGTCACCCGCTGTCTTACGGTCATTGACTGCTGCGGTGTCAGTTACGGGGCCGGGCGCTCGCTCCGGGTCCACCTCGCGCCACCTTCACCACCCCCCCATCCCGCGCCCCCCTAGGACAGACAGCAGTTGTGGTTAACCCCCCCCCCCCCCCCAGAGACGCCTTCGTCTCTCTCCCCAGAGACTCGACACGCGCCCCCTTCTCACACGTTTGTGGGGGTCAGAGGCCACGTCTCGCCCCTCTGCCTCATGCGAAGTTGTGGCCAGAAGCGGCTGCCGGGACACGGCTCTTGTCGGCTCGGCAGTGGTGGTGGTGATAGTCGATCTGCTAATGGTGATGATAATGATGGGGCTGCTGCTGATCGTCATCGGCGTTGTGAGATTAGCTGGGTCCCTCCTCCCAATTAGTCTCATCGATTTCATTGCAACTCGGACCCCCATTGTTTAACTTACTCCCATCAAGCAACGCGGGCGCGTTCCCACGCTCGTGGCTCGTGATGGGCGGGGCTCGAACTCCGCGTGCGGAGTGACACGGGGCGAGTGACGACGTCGCGAGACATTCCTGCTCGACTTCACTTGAACGAAACGTCACACTTGAAACAACACGTGGAGAGCGCTCAGAATACTTCACCTCCCTCACAGCGCGCCGATAGCGAGCGAACTCCGATGGACTCGCGCACTCCTCTCCGCCAGTGCGACTTGGATCGCGAGGCGCGACTCACGCGACTCACGCGACTCGCGCGATAGCCGGAGAAGGCGGCGTGGAGCCAGCGCGTGTACCCTGCTGTGGCGAGCGGTTCACGACCACGGTCGAGATATCGTACCAGAGAGAGGGCAAAACTCGGTGCCTATGGTGATCTAACCTGACATTCACCCAACCGGGTCTCTGTATCTCGCGTGTCGGGCATAGAAGGGAACGAACGTGGCAGAAACGCGTCGTGGAAGCGATGATGGGGAGGAGGTTGCGATGATGGTGGAGGAGCACGACGGGTGACTGAGACGGTCATTGGAGTGGGACGCAGAAGTTGGCGACTTCAGGGAAGAGAAAGCCTCAAGTCAGATGCGAGTGGTGCTGATGAGACTGTAAGAGCGGCCATCGAATGACATTTGTATGCATTCTGAACTTCTTTCGCACCGTACATAACCAACCGTGCTAATTCGGAGGTGCGGGGGAAGGACAGTAAACTAGGCGCAACAAGCTAGATTTGAAGTTTTTGTGACTGCAGAGATCCATACTCTTTGGTTTTTTCGGTAAAGTCACGTGGGCAAAAAATCAAAGAAATAAAAAATGAATTCAGTTGTTTTTTTATTATTTAATTATTTTTTACCTACGTGACTTTACCGAAAAAACCAAAGAGTACACAACAAGCTGTTTGGTAACGCTGCGTTGGCATTTGCGCACCAGCACACACGAGGAATACGCACCGCGTGTGTCGAGTTCATTGAAGGGCGCATCGGCTGCGCAACAACTGCGAAATCTGGCAGAAGGAAAGAAGCAGCAATGGGGTCGATGTGGCAGCATGAACGGCA
Source organism: Lampetra fluviatilis (assembly GCF_964198595.1). Taxonomy (NCBI): domain Eukaryota; kingdom Metazoa; phylum Chordata; class Hyperoartia; order Petromyzontiformes; family Petromyzontidae; genus Lampetra; species Lampetra fluviatilis. Next base: position 233,218 of record NC_136276.1, on the reverse strand, counting down.
TTAATCAGAATGGCCACTTGACCTCGGGTCTCTTGGGGCATCTTTAATGGATTTAATTAACAATGTCCGACTCTCGCGGAGATGGAGCGATGAAATCAGCTGATGCCAGCGGAGCTGGGCGGAGTGTGGCGCATCGCAGAGGCGTGAGGGATGGCGGGGGCTTGGGGAGGCCTTCATCAGCAGCGGATAGACCATGGATCATGATAGCGACGATGCTGACGATGATGATGGTGGTGGATCTGGCGGTAATTATGATGATGAAGAACGGTGATGATCGTCATGATTTCCGTGGTCACAATGACGAGGAAGATGATGTTGATGAATTAGCGGTGCTGGTGAGGTTAAAGAGAGGAGACCTCTGCTTAGCTCGTGTTACAACACCCACCGCTCCCCAACCCCTCCCCTGAATCGCGAACGCGCTTTCTAAAGCGTGGCCCAGTATTGATCAGCGCGGCCTTGTCACCTCGTGTATTTAATGATCTCATTACCGAGTGAGCGACTCGCCATGCAAGAGCCTTGGGATATTAAAAGCGCCGCGCTTCGTCTTCCTCCGAGGAACAGCCCCTAAACAGTTCCTGAAGCCCCCTGTAGTCGTGGGGGACGTTAAAGACCGAGAGAGGTCGTCACGAAGGCGGACTGCCGCGCACCCCGTGTCGCTGCCAGATTGTGCCAGGTCGTCTTCACGTGGACATTGTTCCGTATTCCATCGTCACAACTAACAACGCTCTTGCTATGCATTGTGGTTGATGCGAACCTACGGTGATGTATACTAGCAATTTCTTGAAATTGAGACGATATATATATTATACTGATAATGATGCAGGCTACGACGATGATGATGCTTATGTTGATTATAAGGAAATTCTGTCGTTTATTGTCTCTGTTTTGTAAAATATCAAATTAGGATTTAAGATCGCGTTGGGCAGCGCGTTAACTCAGTGGCGTTCATTACTGCTTCACTCACCCTAGGAGACGTAATCTGCGTGGCACAGGCAGTGTCTGGGTGGTACAGGTGGTGTCTGTATATGTGTTTGTGTGTTGAAGGATCGACGTGGCTTTTGTCGTCATGGTAAAAGCGGTGGTGGCTGTCTGACAAAGGAGGCATTCAAGTGTGGAAATGTGCCATGGAGAAGGACCATTTCCTGAAACGTCAGAGAGTTTATCTAATTTTTCCCTGTTATGGCCGCAGTGGTTTTGGCCACAGGGCGAAGGCGCACCGTGGTGACTGCGCCGTGGTGACTGCGCCGGTGGCTCCAGCGAAGTGGAGTTGTGAGCACGTGGCAGGCCAGTAACGGCCCGTGGCAGGTGCACCCCCCCCCCCCACACTCACAGTTTGACCCCCCCCCCCCCACCATCACGGCCCTCAACTCTCCCCGCCTCCGCTGTGCGGTCGAGAGCAAATTCTCGTGTCAAGTGTCACCATGCTCGCAAGCCACGTGTGAGCTGTGTCTATATTTAATCAAATAATTGTGCATGTGCGTGGGTGTACGTAATAGGTGCTCCCTTACAGCACTGCCCCAACAGTCTGCTCAAGGCTACATTTGTCGTCTTTAATAGACGCTCGCTAACAGCACTCACCCCCAGAGTCTGAATATCACACCCAGTCTTAAAAACGGGCAAGTACATCAATGATTAAATGGCGCACACCGTAGCAATCTACCTGTAACGGCTGCACATGTTGTGGCAGTGCGCGTTTTAATCAGAGATATTCGGATGAGTTGACACGAGTGTGCTTGGGCAGGGTGGTAGGGAAGGTGCTGCTACAGTCGCTGGTTGATTGTTGACGTTCGGGGTAGGGTAAGCACCGGTGGGCTTTTCATTTGAACTTTTCTCTCCACTTCCCGCGCCTAATTCATCGCAATTGCCGACACGTATGCCCTATCGCCTTTGGCGATTTGTCTCATTTGTTGGTGATGTTTGCACCCACGTCACGGCGCGTGTTCGTCAACAGTGCGAGGGAGCTGAGCGCGTGGCCCAATGCGCTAGCGCGGCGGGAGGGGGGTGGAGGCCGTCCCTCAAAGTCGCGCTCGCGCCCTGTGCCCCGGCCACGCTGATGACTCGCGCAGGGCGCGGCGCGGCGATGATGGAGCGACGTCTCCAACTGTGAGACGTCGCTCGCGAGCTAATTACGCGGGGCCCAGACAATTGACTGCGGCTGAGAGGTGGACTTCTCCTCCCAGCCCCGGGCCAGCGCGTCTGCGCCTTTGTCTGCGGGGCGCGGCAGCGCGGCGTTTAGTTCAATTACCGCTGCCCACGATCAATAACAGTGGTGAGTATTTGAACCGGTCCTGGGCCTCACCTAGGTTGACTCGACCTTAACGAGTACCTGGTGTGGTGTGTAAACATCAGACGCCTGTGCGCGGTGCTGACAACACTGCTCCGTCGTTTACCTACCAGCCTTTATCGGTGCTCGCTAACAACACTTGCTCCAAAAGTCTGTAAAGGCTATACTTGAGACCTTTGTGATGTGTGTGCGTGTGGGCACAGTGGGGAGTAGAGGTGGTGCACCGGCCATTCATCCGAGTCAGTCAACCCGTAACACTTGGGTCCGTCCCGTGACCACCCGTCAGCGAACATTCGGCACTTCACGTGGCCTCAAAGTGCACCTAGCCTGGCACAAGCGCCGTGGTAACGTTATCGATGTTTAGTGGCGAATGGTGGTTGTTGTATTTTGGTGTGAGGGGGAATGATGATCGTGATGACAGGGTGAGAAATCATCTTCGCCACCACCACCACCACCGTCGTCATCGTAATCTCTGTGATCATCGTAATCTCTGTGATCATCGCATTTCATCAGAATCGTCTCCACTACCGTAAATCATGACCAGGCTGCGGTTTGGCTCGTGGGGGTAGCCACACGATTAGATAACACCCCTGCGTCATTGTGGACTATCACCATCATTATCAGCCATGGTCAATCCACTGCTGGATGGAGGCCTCCCGAAGCCGCCACCACCTCTTGCGATGGTAAATGAAACATATTGGTCTGCAAAGACCATCAGCTGGTGGACAAAACATGTCCATGCAGAGTGACGGACGGAGAGGGAGGTGTGTCTCTCGTAGCGGAGCTGTGTGTGTCGTGTAAGAGCCGCTTCGCCTCTACAAGCGCCGCCTGTTTTTGTAACTGGTGAATTGGGGAAAGATAACGGGGACGTCGTCATCACATTTGTACGAATACTAGTCAATGATTATCATGCAATAAACTGAAGAGAGCTCATATTCAAATCAACTCAACGCAGACGTCAACAATCCCGTGACCCTAAAAGGAAACAAATATAAATTATAGGCGACGCTTCGAGGAATCACCCTTCTTTATAACTCAAAGATAACGATACTAAAAACGTCAGCGATTACTTTTACACATTTAAAATGCGACGACATCCTGTCTCTTGAGTTCTCACCTGGTTAAACAAAATAGGCCTGAAACACGCGTGAGGATACTTCTCACTGGAGGGCAGTGCGGTGAATGCCATGAAGCGTGCTGGGGCGCTTTGTTGTTTGTGTGCACCACTGCCAACGCTCCTTCACAAACACAGCAACAACAACCGCCATTCGCCACTAAGTGGCGGTGACGTCACCACGACGCTTGTGCCAGGCGATGTGCACGTTGGGCCACATGCGGGCTAAATGACCCAGCCAACACAGCCATGCCTGCCGGAGGAGCTCACCGATGGAATTTTGTCCAGATCTTTCAAGGATATGTGAGCTCCTCACACAATCCAGCCTGGTTAAACCAAAGATGGATCGTCGGCAGGCCAGCATAAATGTTTGTAACCGGCGAAGATGTTCCATTAGGGGGGTCCACGTTTCGCAAGCGTAGAGCAGGGAGGGAATGACTGTGGCCGAGACGACCTGAAGATTCGTGCGGAGCGACAGACCAGGTAGCTTCCACACAGCGTTACGCAACCGATGAAAAGACAATGCCGCTCGACTGATTCGAAGTGAGACCTCTGCTGTCAAACCGCAGCCGGTCATGAGACACTGCCCAGGTATGAGAAGCTCTCCACTCTCTCCACAACTGCCCTATCACCAATTTGGAGTTGTGGGGGTGGAGTGTCCGATGGTACAAAATACCCAGGCAGGTGCTTAGTTTTCTGGTAAGGCCCCACCTCTTAGTGGCACGCTTCAGGTTCAGCAGCAGCGCCTCCAACTCTGAGTGATCAGCAATTACCAGATCATCGGAATACATAACATGGTTGAGCAATAGGAAGCCATCCCTTGACCGCACCCGGGCATCGATCAGCCTCCCATTATAACTGTACCAGATGTAAATTCCACCGGTACAGCTATTGAAGGCTTCACAAACTACGTGGTCGAAATAGATGTTAAATAATGTGGGAGCCAGAGGACATCCCTGTCGCACCCCAAAGTGAACAGGGAATGGCTCCGACTCCCGGCCACGTAGTTTTACCCGGGCCAGCTCATCCTCATGAAGGTCCTTAATGATCGTGAGCAGAGGGTCAGAGACTCCGAAATCACAAAGAACAACCCAGAGCCCAGGCCTACTGATGGTATCATAGGCCTTGATCAGGTCAATGAAGCAGATATGTAGGTCTTGTTCGAATTCCCTACACCTCTGCTGTAGCAGAAGGACAGAAAATATGGCATCTGTGCAGGACCGCCCTTTCCTTGAAACCACATTGGGGCTCCGCAAGCCTCTCACACAGGTACACACACAAACAGACCAACACACACACGTACACATGTATACACAAACAGACAAACACACACGTACACACAAACAGACAAACACACATACACGTGTACACACACGTACACACACAGACAAACACACCCGTGTAGGGCTGTGTAGCTTTACAGGTGGGGGAGGGGGCAGTGTCAACAACGGCGTCTGCCCTGGGGGCGACTCAGGGCGCTTTAAAGCGGCGCCTCGCAGAGACGGTCACGTGCTGCTCTCCCGTCTCTGTCTCCCGTCTCTGCGTCTCTCGTCTCTGTCTCCCGTCTTTGTCTCCCGTCTCTGCGTCTCTCGTCTCTGTCTCCCGTCTTTGTCTTCCGTCTCTGCGTGTTGCCGCGCGCCCCACGTTTGCAACGCGCTTGCATTTTTGGCTGCGGAGGCAGTGTGGTTCGGAATTATTTTGAGGAGCGGTGGCGCAGCGGTTAGCGCGTTGCGCTACGAACTCGGCGACCCGGGTTCAAATTCTGCTCACGGCCAACACCGGTGACGATTATCTTAACCGGAACCGTGCCTCCCATAGGTCCACTCAGCCTCAAGTTACTACCTGGTGCTGTGTGTAAACATCGCCACTGGAGAGATGAAGCCGCTCTCGCGATGTTCTGGCCGCCAACCCAGTCGTGTGCCGTGCCGTCATCGGGGCTCGGCTACAGCACTTCTCCGACAGTCTGTGAAGGCTACCTCGGTTGTCTCTGTGTTCGTGTCTCTGTGATTCTCTCCATGTACCTCTGTCTCACTCCCTCTGTCCGTGTCTCTCTCGAGAACTCGTTACCCCACATCAGCACAGGACCACACTTCACCTGTGGACGATCATCCCCAGTCTCCCGCCTACCCTCCTCCCGACCTGTCAGAGTGACAGCTCAAAGCGTCTCTGTAATAAGAGCAAGGAGGGGTCGCGATGTCGGCTATGGGCGCGCGCACACACTCGCACACAAACACAAAGATCCCCCGTGTAGCCTACGCACCCTTTTGGGGAAAGTACTTTTAGCACGCGCCTATGAAGGCCGGCACACACACACACGTGCACCCCCGCGCACAACCTCACATAGTTACACACAGCCTCACATAGCCACACACAGCCTCACATAGCCACACACGTCCGCACACAGCCTCACACAGCTGCACACAGCCTCACATAACTACACACAGCCTCACGTAGCTACACACAGCTGCACACAGCCTCACATAGCTACACACAGTTACACACAGCCTCACACAGCCTCACATAGCTACACACAGCCTCACATAGCTCGTGCTCAGCGTCAAAGCGCGACTTCAAAGCGTGGCCAGAGGGCGAGCGGCTCTGCTGCTGCTGCTGCCGCCGCCCTGAGTGGCAGCTGAGCACCGCGGCCAGAGCCAGCCTCGCGTCTTATCTCGGGGGCTGCCGCTAATTACCCCGCCCTACCTGCCAGCCCGGCACAGCAGAAGCTGCCCAGCCCACCGGCCCGACGAGCCATTCCTCACCGACCCCCTTTGTGGAAGGGACCACCACCGACACGCGCAGACCCCTCCCCGTCTCCTATTCGTGAGACTGTTCGGGCCGAGTGCTCCTAGCGAGCACAGGTGAAGGCCGGCACGCTCCTGCCGGGGCTACTGTGCCCAGAAGCACACCCGGGCCGCATTTGTCTCCCAGTACCTGCCAGTCCGACCCAGATAAATGACAAAGTGGATTTCTATACACGACAGCCAGGCACATTTCCTGTGAACGTAAGTTTATTTTAGAATATTGTGTTTTGGACAGAGCTGTATTTTTCTTCCAGATTACGCTAAAAAAAGAAACAATTTAACCTGAGTTTTGTTTTTTGTGCAGTTATTGGCGACCGAGCTGAAATTATAATTTTATATTTTTACATTTTTCTTATTTCGATTACCAATGACTGCACACAACATCGCCATCGCATGGCATTTACTTTTTCGTGCTCCATGCGACGACATCATCGCGAGACATTACGGACACTCGATGTCGGAGTTGAGTCGGCCGAGCTGCTGATGTCACGGGAACCCGGCAGAGGAACCCCGCATCGAGACTCCGGCATCAGCGCGGCGGGGTCAGCGCTTCTGACCCCTCAGTAAATCCGAAAACAAAATCATTCTCTCGGCGAGACTCATTACCCGTGGCGCACACATCATTATCAGCACTGACGTTGATGAGAGTGATTGCGCTTTACGTGCATTGCTTTATAAACCCACTGCTGGTTTGGGGGTGCTGGGGGAGCGGGTGGGGGGGCTGGGGGGCGAGCGGGGGGTGCCGGGAGAGCGGGTTTGGGGGGTGCTGGGGGAGAGGGTGGGGGGGCTGGGGGGCGGGTGGGGGGTGCTGGGGGCGGTTGGGTGGCTGGGGGGGCGGGTGGGGGGTGCTGGGGGAGCGGGTGGGGGGGCTGGGGGGCGGGTGGGGGGTGCTGGGGGAGCGGGTTTGGGGGGTGCTGGGGGAGCGGGTGGGGGTTGCCGGGGGGACTGGGGCAGCGGGTTTGGGGGGGGGCTGGGGGGATATTCCGGTGGGGTTGTGGGGGGGCTGATGGTTGTCACGCGCGAGAGGGGGCACCCAGAGGTGGGGACATTTGGCTTGGGGGAGGACCGTCCTTCAACGACAGCTACTTTCACTATACCGTATTATTTAGAAAAAAAGTTTTGGTGGCTGTCTGGCTGGCTAACTGACAGGAGGGAGGGCAGAGGACGGTCAAGTCCAAAGTAGCAGCTGCCAGTAGTCCTTTAAAAAAATAAAAAAAATTCATTCCAAACTCATCCTTGACATAACTTAATGTAAAAATATTTCAGAAATGTCTACAAATCCAGAACCTTCCTTAAAAATCCGAAACTGTTTCAATGCGAAGCTCATCCGTGATTTGTCGCGTCACTCTCCGCGCGCCTCGAGTTAAGTTGTCGAGGCTCGCGGTCGTTGGCAGTGTCCAGATCCGTCTCGGGACACGAGGGGCGACTGGGGGAGGTAAGGATGAAGAGGCAGATGGATCGGGCGATAACGAAAGAATGCAGGATCTCGAGGAAGAGAAACTGCCTCGAAAAAAACTGACATGAAGGCGTAGAGGCACTGCGTTCCATTCTGCTCTGGAGAGATTAACATTATTGGCGGAGCTGCTGCGGTGCCAGATGTAGGAGCAAGCGAAGCGCCACTAAATCACCCCGCGCCCTGCTCGGCGCAGCAGGAGAGGGAGCCTGGGTTCGATACCGGGCACAGTCGGTGCTCCGTGTCGGTGGGACATGTGAGTGCAGAGTATGAGAATGCGTGTATAGATGTGTTTAATTGTTTTTGTGTGGATGTATTTTTAGGGGTGTGTGGATGTGTGTGTTGTGTCTGATGCGTGTCTTTGTGTGCTTGATTGTGCGTTCGACTGCTTTGTGTGTGTGTGCTTGGTCCTGGCCAAACCACCCCCTCGTGTTCCGTGTCTCCCTTTTAATAGGCGCTCGCTAGCAGCACTCGCCCCAACAGTCCGCTCAGGGCTAGGAGTGGTTGATAACAGTTGTGTCAAGATCACTTCTGTGTAGGAGGCTCCTGAAAGTTGGCAGATGGCAGCAGCCGCCTTCCATCAACAACAGAAGGCGTAGGAGCGAAGCCCACAACAACGGGTGGATAAAACGGTACAGTAGGGAGCGCGCGCCACGCATCTGGCAGTCACGTGACTCCGTGACCTCCTATCAGCGAACCTTCGACAGGTCACGTTACTTCAAAATGCACCTAGCCTGGTACAAAGCGCCGTGGTGATGTTACCCTTGCACGCACTTGGCCTGTGGCCCTTGGTTGATTCTTGTGTGTATGCGTTTGTGTTTACAGCTTCATTAGCAGAAACAGAAGAATCATTGTCATCTCCAGCAATGGCAGAACCATCATCAGAAGCAGGATATGATCACCATGATCATTGCCCCCAGAAGCAGCGAGACTTACAGCACCCAATCTGATGTATCTCGCCAGTGCCGGAAAATTTTACTCTGGCCACTGTCTCTCTCTTACACACACACATTATGACACGCACGTACACTCACACGAATACACACGCACAATTAGACACAAAAGATAAAGATCCCCCGTATTGAGTTTAACATACTGTTGGGGAAAGTGCTGTTAGCGAGCATCCAAACTCAACTATTTTATTTCACCAGGTAAGGCCCGCTGAGCTATATAGCAGCTATCTTTAAGAAGCGACCTGGTCACGTGATAGTTCTACGAAGTGGCTTGTCGTGTGGACATTGTAAAGCTGCGATGAATTCTAGCACGGCACATGAGGGGGTGGGTGGCCAACACCACGCCCGGCCGCCTTTGTCTCCCGTGGGACCTTTTACACACCGCACCATGTACGCATTTGAGCCTGAGTCGACCTATGGGAGGCCCAGGATCCATTCAGATAATCTTCACTGCTCTACGCATACTCACACGCACGCGTGCCACTCCGTGCGCGTGCCCACGTGCAGCCCGCATCTCCATAGCAACCGTGTTGCCGTGGGATGATGGCGCGCGCGCGTGGCAGCGTGATTCGTGGCAAGCAGCAGCAGCAGCATTCCACCCCCTCTGCAGAGGAAAGCCATTCATCAGCCGCGGTGACTGCAGCATTTAGATGCTTGTGCTTCTCATGTCACGGCCCGTGAATGTCTGCTGGGCATGGCGAATGTAACGTTTCGTGCAGAGTCGTAAATGTACAGAGCTGCCGCTGTGCCGATGGAGACTTGTTGATGTGACCGGGCTTGAGAATGCATCTATATATTACAACCCTGGCGGCTCGGTGGGCTCAGAGCGAGCTTCTCAGTCGGAAGGCTGCGAGTTCAAATCCTGGTTGGGTGGGTTGACTCAACCTATCATCCATACTTCCCGTCGGGTCGATAAAGTTAAGTACCAATTTGTGGAAAAGTCAACAGTGGCTGTCCTACATGCAGACATTTGCCCTCGCCATGGAAATGTGGAATATTCGTCACCAATGTATGGCGTTAAACGGAACATGAGCATCGCCGCAATGCTCGCAAGAAATCTCTCTGACTTGGTTTTGCCGACCACGTGCCGTACAATGCGTGCGCCTGTGTGTCCGTGTGCGTGTGTATGCGTGTATGTATTTCTGTGTGCGTGTGTGTTTCTGTGTGCGTGTGTGTGTGTTTCTGTGTGTGTGCTTGTGTTTCCGTGTGCAAAATCACATCTATGTGTATGTATCAGCTCTCATTATTACTCCGCTTGTTTCCCCAGCAAAGGCTCTCTGAGTCTCACCACTTTATTTCAGGAGGGTCCTGCCAAGTTGTTCTCAATAGTTTGCGATGTTACCGCCGTCGCTGCTGCTGTGTGATCCCAATTGAGTCATTTGACGGTTTGTTTTTCAGAATTGGGATTTTTTTGGCCGATACCGGCTCCATGGTGCATGTGGTAGTTTTATCTCCAGGAGGAAACCAGAGAACCCGAAGGAGGGACATTCAAACTCCGCTCACTCACGTACACTAACTCACATTTACTCACACACTCACTAACATACACACTTACACTAACTCACATTCACTCAAACACTCCCATACACACTCACACTAACTCACATTTCAACAACAACCGCAATTCGCCACTAAGTGGTGGTGACGTCACCACGACGCTTGTGCCAGGCTAGGTGCAAGTTGAGGCCACGTGAATTGTCGAACACCCGCTGACAGGAGATTACGGGGCAGACCCAGGTGCCACGGGTCGACTGACTGAGATGACTGGCTGATGCACCACCTGTGCCGCCTAAAGTGCCAATTTGCTGGGCTTTAGCCACCCGGCGCTCCGCTCGTTGTTGTGAGCGTCGCTCCTCCGCCCTCTGTTGTTGTTGGAGAGCGACTGCCTCCATCTGCCCAGGAAAGTCCTTCACGAGCCTCCTCCACAGAGGCCTATCTTGACACCGCTGGTACCGGTCATCAGCAAGTCCACTCAGCTCCACATCATCTTGTACCACATCACTCCATCTCTTTTCTAGCCCAGGATGGATCGTAGGCAGGCCAGCCTAAATGTTTCTAACCAGCGAAGATGTTCCATTAGAGGGGTCCACGTTTCGCAAGCGTAGAGAAGGGAGGGAATGACCGTGGCCGAGAAGACCTGAAACTTCGTGTGGAGCGACAGACCAGGTAGCTTCCACACAACGTTATGCAACCGATGAAAAGACAATGCCGCTCGACTGATTTGAAGTGAGACCTCTGCTATTAAACCGGAGCCGGTCATGAGACACTGCCCAGGTATGGGAAGCTCTCCATTCTCTCCACAACTGCCCTTCACCAATTGGGAGTTGTAGAGTGTCGGATGGTACAAAATACCCAGGCAGGTGCTTCGTTTTGGTGGGGCTGATGGTAAGCCCCCACCTCTTAGTGGCACGCTCCAGGTTCCACAGCAGCGCCTCCAATTCCTCCTCTGAGTGAGCGGCAATTACCAGATCATCGGCATACATAACGTGGTTGACCAATAGAGAGCCATCCCTTGACTGCACCCGGGCATCGATCAGCCTCCCATTGTATATGTACCAGATGGAAAATCCTCCGGTACAGCCATCGAAGGCTTCACGAACTACGTGGTCGAAAAATATGTTAAATAATGTGGGAGCCAAAGGACATCCCTGTCGCACCCCAAGGTGAACAGGGAATGGCTCCGACTCCCGGCCACGTAGTTTTACCCGGCACCTTTCACCATCATAAAGGTCCTTAATGATCGTGAGCAGAGGTTCAGGGACTCCGAAAGCATGAAGAACAACCCAAAGCCCAGGCCTACTGATGGTATCATAGGCCTTGACCAGGTAAATAAAGCAGAGATGTAGGTCTTGTTGGAATTACCTACACCTCACTGAGGAGTGAGATGCCCCTGTAGTTGTTACAGTCTGTGCGGCCCTCCTTCTGAAAGAGGGGGACCACCAGGGCATCCTTCCAATCCAGCGGAACCCGTCCAGTGGTACAGACTGTTGTTATGATGTTATGTACGGCAGTCTGTGCACAAACTCCAGCCTCCCTCAGCATTTCGCTTGAGAGATCATCTATGCCCGGTGCCTTTCCTGGTCTCGGACTATGGATCGCCTTTAGTACTTCCTCAACAGATGGCACCTCAGCCAGCCACTCACAGGGGGTGAAATCTTCTTCCAATATTTGAGACACGGAGGGGCCTCCCTCCGTGAGAAGTGGAAATTCGGCCGCTTTGCTCTCTCAACTCACGGTGCAAGGTTTTGGCTTGAGGAAACTTATGCAATGAATATAAGTTAAATAATGATAATAATAATAGCTATAATGACAGTATGTACCGTGTTATAATATTACTAATACAAGTACAGACTTGGACATAACACGCACACGCTTGTGTACAAAATGTACCAAGTTAGTCCGTGGTGCTGCTGCTGCATTGGCAGCGGTGCACAAATAACACAACCTCTAGAGCTCCGGTACACAGAAGGGTAATTGCCCTAAACGTTGCCTTTTATATATGTTTCCTTAATAGGTGCTCGCTAACATCACTTGGCTCGAGTGTGGAGGTGAAAGCGGACCCGCGGGCTCGCTGCCGTTGCGGGCTCGCAACCCGCGTGCTCTCCTGGCTCCGAGTGCCCGGGCCGCGTCAGCTGAGTGAGATGTCACAGCGGGAGACATCGTGAAGGGCCGCGCTGCAGGAGCCCACACTTACTTATTATAGAACCGGTGTCAACCCAGACAGGGCGAAGCGCAGACCGGGAACGTGCGTGGTGCAGCAGGAGGAAGAGTAGCAGCAGTGCACGCGCATGCGGTCGAGCCGTGGCGCGTTGGCCCTGCGCCCCTTGGCAATCCGAGTTCGATGCTCGGCCACGGCTCAGAGTGACGCGTGACATCTTAACCCGGTCCTAGTCCTCTCGATATGTTGACTCGGTCTCAAATGAGTACCTGGTGCGGTGTTTAAGCATCAGCACTAGGGAGACAAAGACGGCCGGGCATGGCGCCAATAATTCCACCTCCTCGTGCACCGTGCCAGCCGTCATGGAGGTGTTCGCTAACGGCACTTGCTCCCGCGGTCTGTGAGGCTTACTCAACCTCGAAGGAGGAGTTCCGATACAGTTCGCCACTGATTGTATCCGTGGCTGTGAAGTCCACTCAGTAGCCCGATCCAGAGCCCAATGCGCGAACTGCTGCACCACCGCTCCTGCTCCGCCTGATCCCATACACACACGCGCGCACACATACACACGCACACCCACGCGCGCATATACGAACACGCACATACATACGCGCACATACACACGCACACACACAATCTCTGTTGCGTTATGGGAATGATTGACACAAAGAATGTCTCGAAAGGATTCCCCATACTGAACGTATTAAGCCCGTCCCTCCTTACGTGTTTGAATCGCAATGGAGAAATATTTCCAACATAATTCAAGCGAGACAATTTTTGTTTTGGGATTTGTAGTCTTTGGCGTGTGTGCGTGTGTCTCTGCGCGCGTGTGTGTGTTTTGAAAATCCGTGGTGCAGTGGCAAGCGTGCTACGCTACGGACCTGGATCCCCTGAGTTCAATTCCAGACCACGGCGAACATCAGTGGTGAGTGATATCTGAATCAGTCCGAGGTCTCCCTCCTAGGTCGACGCAGCCTTAAATGAGTATCTTGGTTTGTTAATCATCAGCAATTGGGGAGACAAAGGTGGCCTGCGTGGTTCTGGTTACTCCATTCCCTCGTGCGCCATGCACTTGCCTCAACACGTTATAGCGGGATCGTTGTTGCTGTGCGTGTGTGTGTACAACAGTGTCTCCTGCGTCCGTGTGCTGTGTGATATATAGTGACACCAGACGTCATGAATATACGACCCGTCCCAGCTGCGTGTGCACGTGTGTGCAGGCACCCTCGCTCATCACGACCCCTCCACCGCATTAATGACGTTACCTGGCTTCCACATCTGCACGGCTATTGGAGAGAGCGCCTCCCAAACCCCCACCCCGACCCCCACCTCCCGATCCGCTCACCCCAACTCCCTTGTTTTAAAATTTGTTGAACAGTCCCTCGAGATCCCGGCGCCTCTGTCCACAGTGTCAATGAGCAACAGCACGGTTAGTCGATCGGCAGGTTGCAGGCGGTGGTTAGTCAGTTTAACACGTCGGCTTTCGCGACCAATATTATTCATAATCAACGTTTTTGGGTTAGATCGCGTTATTTGTAAATGTTGTACATTGTAAATGTTGTGGTTTAACGCTTCAACACACCGGTGGGCTAAAGTAGTGAACTATTTGTCTTTTGTCAACGTGACACTTTTTTGCTGATTGGCTGTGTCGGGTGGTGGAGGGTTACGGCACATTTATAAATAACGCGATCTAACCCAAAAACGTTGATTATGCAGGCGGTGGGTTAAAGTGTAAGTACCTTTCCCAAAACGTCTGCGCAATACCAATTAAAAGGCCGCGTTTCCCTCTCGAGCTTTCCTCCAGTGGAGGCCTTTCCGCCAGCAGGGGCGTGAGCGAGAAATTGCAGAGCTGCGCCTTTGTTGTGGTCCAGTGATGTTCGCGCCAAGCGAAAGGGAGGTTCGCGGTGTTCTTGGAGGGCTCTTGCCTCGAGCATCTGGACGACCCAGCAGCAGTTTGTTACCAGATCGCACGCTGCTGATGCACCTCCAAAAGTCGAAACTGGTCCAGAGTTCTCCTGCGTAAATATACATCTTGCTCGAACACAAATTTTGATTCAGATAAGTCAAATCAACGGATTCGTCGTGTTATTATTAGCGGTGAACAGACATAGGTCTATTGGCCGTACAATAATTTACGTATATAATTGCACAGCCCTTTATAAATCCACTGCTGGATGAAAGCCTCCCCCAATGCTGTGTCGGTCATGGGGTTAGTTTCACCACACTCCACTCGCTGGCCAGTACGGGTTGGGGACGTTGGGGAGGACAGGACCAGTGTGGACATCAATCGCCACTCACCTTCACGTGACCGGGAATCGAACTCAAGTCGCCGGGGTCACATCGCAGTGCGCTCACCTTTGCGCCACCGCTCCCTCTCGTTTGCGTGCTGCATCGAGAGGATAAGACGCCCGCTTGGTCCGCCGTCCGTCACCGCACTCACTCGAGCCATCCTCGTCGCACAGCGTCGAGTCAGGACTCGTGGTCAACGGAAGAAAGCGTCTTGTAGGGTTAACGATAAGCTATGTTAGACCTATGTGGGTTCAAAGTTCACCGCGTCTGTCAAACGGTCTGGTTTTCTTCTTCTTTCGTACAGAAAAGGTGAAATTTGCAACATTGCATAAATAGTGTACATCGAGATTATTCAGCCGTGCAATCGCCTCTGTGGAGGCGTAGTGGGTGACGGTGATATTTGAAGCGCACCGCTTGCGATGGCGCTTTGCGGAGCTGAGTTGTGGGCCCAGTAGCTCTGAGTTCGAGCTGCCCGGCCCGCACAGGGGAGCGGGGAGCTGCGGTCGGAGAGTCCGGCGCCAATGCCGCTGCGTGGAGAGTGCGCGCGGTAGCTCCCCACGTAGCGCCCGCGCGAACGACGTTTCACGAGACTCGCCCTGACCTCGGTGTTTGTTGTGGGCCCCTTCGGGCCGGTACCGAACCCATTACTCACTCCTCGAGGCGGGGCGCGATTATACCGCGCGTGGGCATTCGCGTGAACGCGCGACACCGCGTGGGGACAGGCAGAGGTAGCTGTGGTGGCAGGTTGTGACAGTTTGATGTTGTCACGTGTTGTTGATTTTGTTGATAGCTTATAGATGGTCATGTTCTGCGGCAGGTGGGCAGATTCCTAGCAGTTATGTGCTGTGGTAGAATGTTGGCAGTGCGAACGCTATGACAGGTGAGTAATAATATTGTCTTGCTGGTATCTCTGTGCTGTGGCAGTGAAGTGGCAAATTGGTAGATGCTGCGCGCTGTGGCAGGTACTACATGTGGTGGTGGTCGTGGTGGTGGTGGTGGCGGGGGGCTGATACACCACCGCCCCGGCCACAACCCCGCGTGTTATTTTCGAAGGCACCGGGTTCGCTCGCGGAAGCTTCTCTCTCAGACTGCATCCTCCGCGCGCCGGCCACATCCTCTCGTGCTTCCCGAGCCAGAATAATCATTAAGACCTTTAAACCCGAGACATTCCTGCTAAGAGGGGGTAGATATTGGGAGCAGATGTGCCGGAGAGGGCAGAGCTGGGTCCATAAATAATGGCGCTGGCTGCGGCATTGCCCCCGGTCCCCTCCAGCGCCCCTCGCTCCCATCCGTTCAATCGGCGCTCTCACTGCTCGTCCCCGTCCCATGCTCCCCTCCCCGTTCCTCCCATCCCCTCCACCAACTCCCTCCCTCCCTCCCTCTCCCCTGTCCGTCCGTCCTTCGCCGTCGCAAGCAGGAACAACAAATTCCCCGGCTCTCGCAACCTGCCTGCACACGAGGCTCTGCGCACTGTCAACCTGAAAGGGATTAAAATTTGTAGGGTACAAAATATTTCCCATTCCCCAAGGTACGAGGATTATTTGACCAGCTGAGCACAGTTTGGGAATGGGGCCGCGCGTGTGCGCGCGTGTTGTACGTATGTTGAACTTCTTTCGCACCGTATGGAGTCAATTGTGATGTGGGTAGTGGGGGCATAGTGGTTAGCGTACTGCTCTACAAATTCGGCGACCCGAATTTGAAACTGGGCCTCTGCTAGGTGGACTCAGCCTTGAATGAGTACCTGGTGCGGTGTGTAACATCACCAGTGAAAAAACAAATGCGGTCGAGGGTGGTGCTGGCCACCCACCTCGTGTACCGTGTCGGCCTTCATAGTTACTCGCTAACAGCACTTGCCCCAACGTCTCTTAAGCCTATACGGGCGTCTTTGTCTTGTGTGTGTTGTGAGTAAGCGAGCGCGTGTTTATTATACTGCACATTGTGTGCGTGAGTTTGTCTCCTTGTGGCGCAGTGGTTATTGCACTGTGCTATGAACCCGAATGTGTGCACTTTGTTGAATTTCTTTTGCACTCTACATAGCCAACCGTGATAATCGGAGGTGCGGGGGATCGAACACCGAAGGGATAAAACTCCCTGCCGCAGCTAATACCATTGGCGAGCGATACCTGCACTGTTGCTGGTCGACTGCTGCGGTGTGCAAACGTTCCCACTGGGGAGACAAAGGCGGTCTGGCGTGGTGCTGGCCACACCCCCCCTCGTGCGCTATTCCGTCTCTAATAGGTGCTCGCTAAGAGCACTTATCATAGCAGTCTGTGACGTTTGTGTTTTTCTATTTTTCTACGTAGTTGTATGTACACATATGTATGCGCATGTAGGTACTTGCATTATATGTGTATGTATTTTATGTGTGAATATATTTGTATGTACGTGTATTTGCATCTGTATTTATGCATTTGTGTATACGTGTGTACTTATCTGTATGTATTGGTACATACTGTATCTGTGTAAGTACTTGAACGTATGTGTGTGTATTTGTATAGGAAAGTGTCCAGATCTAGCCACAGTCCCATCATCAGTGAGCTCCACGGGCAGGCAAGGCTGTGGTGGCTCGGCCAAGTAGCCTGCATGCTTCGCCACCGAATGTGCGAGTAGCATCTGTTCATGGATTTATGAGCTTCTGTTCGGCCGGATAGAGGGGCACTGGCGAGCGGAGAACAGATGAACAACGCTCACAACAACGAGCGGAGCGCCGGGCAAGGCGGCACAGTAGGGGGCACAGGTGGTGCATCTGCCAGTCGTCTCGGTCAGTCGACCCGTGGTCCCTGGCTTCAGCAGTGGACACGCGGAGTCCGGGAGCTCAGAGCTCCGTGTTCTAGGTCACTATCTCGAGATGTAAAACACGTGCATGGGATTGTGTAAGCTACACTTAGACACCGCGTACCAGCTGAGTGTTTTAAACCCTGCAACGTGTGCGCTGTTCAACAGACACGATTCATTTGCTTTGGGGTGGAGGGAATCTTTTAATATCTGGACAAGGGGTTTGGAATATTCCCAGGAATCGTAAACTTTTAGCAGTGCAACAACAGGAACAACAACCACAACAACGATACAACTACAATGACTGTACAGCCCTTTGCCAATCCACTCCGGGATGAAGTCCGCCTCACGCCGCGTCGTACAACAGGGCTGTTTCGTTTTGATTTAAAGCTTTCGTGACTGCAGGGATTCATCTTCTTGGTTCTTTCGGTAAAGTCACGTAGAAGGGAAATAATAAAAGAATAAAAATACAACTTAATAAAATAATTTTATCATATAATAACAGAATAAAGATAAAACATAATAAAATTATTTTATTATGTTTTATTTTTATTATTTCATTAATTCCCTTCTACGTGACTTTACCGAAAGAACCATGAAGAGGGCTGTTTCGCTCAACGGCGCGTTTACGGCTTCTGTCCGACGTTTCGCTCCACATGCATATAGAGCTTGTTCGGTGAAACGTCGGAAGTTTCGCGGAACAGCACGCGGTGTGACTCGAAGACGCCTCGGGGAGGCGCACAGCAGCGCAACCGCGAGTGGCCACGCAGGTCTCGTCGTCCTCCTCGTCCTCGCACGGCGCGTCGGTCTCGAGGGTTGCTTGACCACCGTCGGCGAGCGGTGGCGGAGCGGTTAGCGCGCTGCGCTATGAACCCGGCGACTCAAATTCGAATCCCGCTCACGGTCACCAACACCAGCGACGATTATCTAAACCCGTCTTGGGCCTCCGCGAGGTCGACTCAGCCTCAAATGAGTACCTAGTGCGGTATGTATTCATCTCAACAGGGAAGACAAAGGCGGTCGGGCGGAGTGCTGGTCACCCACCCACTCGTTTACCGTGGCAGCAGCATTTGCACCAATAAAGGCCACACGGGGGATTGTTGTACTGTGACAATTACCTCGGCACGCTGGCCAGGGCGGTTCTGGTGTCCGTGTGTCCGTCAGCCTGTGGCTGAAAACGCCACCACGGCTCCCCGTCACCAGTGGCCCCACATTCTGTGGAACGTTTCATTCGGGAAGATTGACAACGACACGTTTCGTTTTTTTCACTGCGAAGTTTTGCTGTCAATCAGCGCGCTGTTAGAACGCGTGGGTTTTAGAACGCGTGGGTGTTTGAGCGTTTACGCGTTAGAGCGCTTAGGTGTTAGCAGGCATTGTCTTCTATAGTTGGATCCCCAATGAAGATTAAGGCTCCCTTAATAGATTGGCCTGCAGGCCGGGTTTGTAACTTCTGTATCATGACTCCAAGTCTCGGGGTTGTGAGGTCATGTTAAGAGATATGCACGTACACAGTGGTGCTTTTTGTAGACCACAATAACAGCTCTATGAAAGTGAGTGGGTGTCATTTTAGCTTACAGATCTCTATGAGAGTTCTCTATGGAAAAGGGGCTTAGCCCGAAGCGTCGCCTTTCATATTTGTCTCCTCTCCAGAGCGCACTGTTTTTGACGAGCGCGTTGAGTCCGCGCGAAAGGGAGCGGGTGGAGGCCTGGGCACCAGCTTGTCTCTGCGGGCAATGGGCACCGCTGCACACGCACCGAGATGAATCCCCGCGGTCGACTTCCTTCTCTTCCGGGGGCCCTCGTCACCTGCGCCGGTGGCAAACACCCGGGGGCGCTCGCCGGTTCACCGCCGAGACCGACACCGCTGCACCGCCGCTCTCGTTCCAGCCGTGCCCCCACCTCGAGCCCTCCCGCCACGCCGCCGACAGCCAAGCCTCACGCAGGCAAGAGGCTCAAAGCGTTTGAAAGAGAGCCCTGCGTTGGGAGGCTCGGCCAATCCGTTTGTAAGCAGTGTGTGGAGCATCCGCACCTCTTAGCACAGCCGCTGAGCCCAGCCCCAACGGCCCAGCACGCCAAGTGGCCAGCAACAAGCAGGACTGTCACAGTTGTAATACACCACCAACGACAAAGATCCCCCGTGTAGCCTTAACAGACTGGAGGGGCAAGTGCTGTTAGCGACTAGCACCGATGATACCCGACACGGCATACGAGGGGGTGGGTGGCCAGCACCACGCCCGGCACGCCTTTGTCTCTCCAGTGACGATGTTTAAACACGGCACCGAGTACTCATTTGAGGCTGAGTCGACCTAAGGGAGGCCCAGGACCGGTTCAGATAATCGTCACTGGTGTTGGCCGTGAGTGGGAATTGAACTCGGGTCGCCGGGTTCGTAGTGCAGCGCGCTAACTGCTGCACCACCGCTCCCCACACAACGACTCACCACGCCAAGTGGCCTGCAACAAACAGTACTGTCAAAGTTGTAATCGATCACCACCACCACCATCATCACCATCATGACCACCACCACCATCATCACCATCATGACCACCACCACCATCATCACCATCATGACCACCATCATCACCATCATGACCACCACCACCATCATCACCATCATGACCACCACCATCATCATCACCATCATGACCACCATCATCACCATCATGACCACCACCACCATCATCACCATCATGACCACCACCACCATCATCACCATCATGACCACCACCACCATCATCACCATCATGACCACCACCACTCATCCCCACGACCACCACAACCACAACCATCAACACCACAATCGCCACCACCACCACAACCGCCACCACCACCACCACCCCCCATGGACGTGCTCTCGGGCGCCTCCCCACCCCCCCCCCCCCCCCGTGTCTCCGCGTGCCCGATACTGACGAAGACTTCCTCGCGAGTCGCGGGCAGAGGCGGCCCCCGGCGGCTGCTGCTCGCTCACGGAGCAGCGCCCCGCGGGGTCCGTGGTTTGGCCCCCGTCCCGACGAGGCGCTGCTCCGGGCTGTTCGTTTCGCTCTCCTGTGCCGCGGGCCGCGAGGGTTTTTTGGTTTCTCGCCGCGCTCACGGACGCATTAGAGGGGGAAGGCAGAGCCTCCGCTCTGTTATTCCTACAGCCGAGACGCGTTTCATTATTTTATTACTCCTCACATCGCTACCTCGACCTGCACGCCGACACGCTCTGTTATGTTTGTATTGTACAAGCGAATGTGTGCTTACAACGAGCATTCCATCTTCGTACTGTATTCGCGTCTACGTGCACATGTAGCAACGCATATACAGAAGTGTAATTATACACATTTTATATTTTACGTAGCATTTCGAGGCAGATGCATCTACAGACGGATTTGCGATATGAGGATCATCATTGTGGTTCTTACGTGTTTCCATGTTCCAGTGTGTCTCTCCGTGTCCCTGTCTCTCTCTGCCTCGGTTACTGTTCGCGTCTGCACCTCTCCTCTCTCGCCTGTGTCTCTCGATGTGCGTGTCCTGTGTCTCTGTCACCCATCGCTCTCGCCTGTGTCTCACTCATCCCGTGTATATCGATCCCTGTCTCTCGCCCCGTCTCTCCGTGTCTGCCTCTTCATCGGTGCCTCAGCTCATAGCGTAGCTCCCATCGTTTTACCCCGAACACGAGTGTGATACTGCGTCGGGAGTGATGCATACGCAGAGACAACTCAACACACTCGTCATTAACAATGCTACTTTATGGCGTGAAACTTGTAGTTCACTCTCAGTGATAGAGAATGGTTGAGAGATGGTGGGAAGTGAGAAGACGGCCAGAAACGTCACCAATAAATAATTGCCCAATCTCTGTGGCCCTACACGGGGATGCTGATCCTACTCCATCGATGAGCGCGTTTATACGCATGGGAAGAACCCAGAGTAGCTGGAGAAAACCCACGCGTGCGAGGGGGTAACACTCAATCCCCTTGTTTCAAAGTGATGATGACAGTCCAAGGGTGACGAACTCTTGTTACGCACTTGTGTGTGAATGTGTGCGTCTGTGCATGTCGGTGACAGTGAGTACCGTGCGTGTCTGTGGATGTGGAGGAGCGGTGGTGTAGTGGTTAGCGCGCTGCGCTATGAACTCGGCGACTCGAGTTCGATTGCCGCTCACGGCCAACACCGCCAGTGACGATTATCTGAACCGGTCCTGCGCCTCCTCTAGGTCGACTCAGCATCACATGAGTACCTGATGCGGTGTGTAAACATCGCCACTAGAGAGACAAAGGCGGTCCGGATTGTTTGATTACCACCCACCCCCTCGTTCACTGTGCCCGCTTGCAAAAGTGCTCGCTAACAGCACTTGCCCCAACAGTCTGTATGACTGTCAGGGTAACTTAAGCGTTGTGTATTTTGCATGTGTATGTGCGTATGTGTTAGTGTACATCTGTGCATGTCTGTACACGTGTGTATGTCCGTGTGAGAAAATGTGCGTATGTATTCATTATGTGTGCGTGTGTTTGTGTCTGTATGCGCGTGTGAATGTGTGTGTGAGAATATGTTGGTGTCTGCTCCTGCCAATAGCGAGCCTTCAACACTTTACATGACTTCAAAGTCCACCTAGCCTGGCACAAGTGCTGTGGTGACGTAATCGCCACGTGTTGCGCACGGTGGCTGTTGTTGTGTCTGCTGTGCAGCACAATACACCACACACTAACTCGTCGGCTGAGTAAACTCACACACGCGCCAACATACATTTACACACACACACGTCTGCATGTGTGTGTGTGAGAGTGTGTGTGTGTGCACGCGTGTGCACGCGGAGTGGATATTTCTGAGAACTTTGAAGCCTTCACCGTTGAGTTGCTTTGTGAATCAGCGCGTCGGGAGTATTTATTTTATTTTTTCGGACCTCACTTATATTTTCATTACTTTACCGCTCTCGTATTTGTGTTTCGCCCGCGCGCATAGAACGACCTTTATTCCCGTTCCGCGTGTCACGCACTCAGCTCCACCGCCCGTGTTTGGAGACCAAACGAAAAGAGCTCGCGCACACGGGCGGCGCGAGAGTCGGGGAGGGGAGGCAGGTCGAGGGGAGGTCGAGGGGGAAGCGGGGGGAGCGGGGCGAGTGCAGCGGCAGCCGCGCGAGGCATAACAACAACAACGTTGACGAGACGTCGCGATGGGACGGATGGGTCGTGGCCGATGGCCGAGACTCGTAACGGAATCTCAGTCGAAGGGGCAGGCGAGGAAAGGAGCCGAGAGGACGACCACCCGAGATGGATGGTGGCATCACAAGAGCCTGAGCGAGGAATTGCGAACCCTTGGGGGAAGCCTTCATCCAGCTCTCGCTAAAACTTCGGATCCCGAGTCGGCCACGCGGTGCCGGATTCATGAATACATTCGGAATGCACCAAATATTCACGCGATTTCAGTTCCTTATAAAATGTAATTATGGTCATCATTCTGATACCCAAAGTCAGTAATGGCTGCTCAAAAATTGGCATTGAGTCAGTGATCATCTTCTGTTTACAGCATTGAGTCAGCGGTGTAAATTCCGCATTCATATGGCGGGGCCACGCCTCTCCGCAGGACTAAACTAAACAAACTGTTTTATTTTGATTCTATCAGGTGATGCCCTCTGAGCTATATAAATATTTGTCAGAAGCGATCTGGCCACAAATGATAGCTCAACGAAGTGGCTTATCATGTGGAAATGTATAGCAGCCAAATACTGTAAACGCATATTGATTCTGAATGTGGGGGGGGGGGGGAACCGGAGGACCCGGAGAAAAATCCACGCGACCACGGGGAGAGAGAGAGACACGCGACCACGGGGAGAGAGAGAGACGCAATCTCCAACTATAGAGCAGCAGTAGCAGCAGGCGTCAGAGTCGCGATCGAACGCACGCCCCCTCCTGCACACCAGGCGAGGGAGTTAACAGGACAACCGCCGTTGGCTTCAAGATAAAGTATGAAGGCCTCCCTAAGCCAAAGTGAATTCTACTTTGGTTTCCCAATGGGCAAGCACCACTAATAAATGAGTGAGTGGCTGGGTGAGTGCGTGCTTTATTCAGCTAAAAGAGCTGGGAATGCTATTCCGGGATGGATTTTTGCAGCCACATCCCATCCGTATAGTCTTATTTTGTCCTGATGTCGTGGTGCTGGTGTGTGCGGTGGTCTCCTCAGGATTCTTATGAATATACGCACAATAACATTGACTTATATCATTATATGTACAGTATGTTGAACTTCTTTCGCACCGTACATCGCCAACCGTGATAATCTGAGGAGCATTATGAATAGACGTACCTTGTGCTCTAGTGGTAGTGCCTTACGCCGAGAATCCCTACTCCAAGCCGGTCCTAGAAGAGGTCCGGAACCTTTCGAGTGAGAAACGAAGCCCTGTGGAGATGAAAGGTGGTGGTTGGTGGTAGTGGGGGGAGGGGGTTGGTGATGTTGAAGTGGGGGGTCAGGGGGAGTTGGGGGGCCGTGCTATTAGCCGAGCGAGATGGTTGTTGCCGATAAGAGAGAAAGGGAGGCGCGCCGCTCTCAATGCGCGCGCTTGTGAGCGGCGCGCGCGCGCTCTCCACGGAGGCCGTGGCGCTCCGCGCTTTATTAGTTTTACTTCTGCGACTCCAGTTTTTTCAATCCTTTTTGCGGCAGCTCTACCGGCAAATTCACTCCTGCGTTTATTTTGAGTGCATTAGCGGCCGAGTGTTACAACGCGCCTGTCAGACTTGCAAATTCAATTTTCTGCCATTTACTCCTCACCCGCGCCCCACACCCTCTCAACCCCCCCCCACCCATCCCACCAAAATATATCTGTGCCGGGAATCCATTTCCTCCGCTAATGTACGGATCGCCTCTCTCTCGCTCGCAGCTCACTCGCTTGTCTCTCTGTCTCCCTTTCTCGTCTCTCCCGCCCTCTGTTCTTAACCCGATCCACAGCGCTCCAGCCCCCACTCACGAACTCCTCGTCCGCTCCCCGCGACATGCACCCCAGTACCGCCGCAAACTATCTCTCTCTCTCTCTCTGGCACCTCGCACTCTTCCTGCACTCGCTGCTCACACCCCCATCAAGTGCGGCCCTCCCTCGCCCCCCACAATCATCACCATCACCCATTGCCGCGGTCGCATTAGCATAACGACGCTTCTAATGCCATCTCCCCATTGGCGCGCGCTCCCCCATTGACCTTGCTGGGAATAGCGGCGGTCGCCTTTATTGGAAAAAAAGAACTGGGAGATTTGGGAAGGGGGGGTAGGGAATTGAGTCTGGGGGGGGGGGTGGTAAGGGAGGGGAGAATTTCAATGTGGTGAGAGGGAAGAATCAAACGGAGAGCGGAGAGAGGAGGAGGAGGAGAGCGCGCAGCCGAGTGGAACACGTGGCCCGTCCTGGGGCCTCGTCCTGGGGCGACTCCTTTTGTGGCGAGAGGCGACAGGGCCGGAACTGCACGGCCCAGAGCCTCGCTAAAGAGGCGTCTAGACGCAGGGGGGGGGGGCGGGTGAAGAGAGCAGGACCCCCCCCCCCCCCCCAGAACCCGTCAACTTCACGTCCCTTGCAAGTCCCATCCGGTCTGCTCCGGACCCACCGCCTGGCAGACCTCGTGCCACTGCGGGTGCCCCCTCCATGGGGGCCTTGAGCAGCGATTAGGCATCGTCTTTGGTGCGTCACCTGATCACAACATGGTCTAAGCTAATTACATCACACGTGTGACGTGGCGCAGTTACTAGACTGACTACAATTGTCCCAAGAATGTTATCGGAATCAATTTTTTCATAACGTCCCGGGTTCAATTTGGTGCAGCCGTTCACCCATCGTGAACCCGGGGCCCCTGGCGTTGCTTGGGGCCCGCACATTTAGCTTCGTTTTCTGATTAGCGCCGCCACTGCCTCGCGTAGGGGAGGATGAGAGAAGAGGGCAGGACAGGGGAGGGAAATGAAGGAGAGAATAGAAGAGGGCGGGGAGGATGAGAGGGGAGGAAGAGCAGCGCGGAGACGCGGGCAGAAGAGAAGGAGGAAAACGCATCGCCCTCTCACTGTGGCCATGGTGAGAATCGCTCGCCCGTGGAGTTATCGTCGCTAGAACAGGTTACCGGGCCGAGGAAGGGTCTACGCGGAGCGGGTGGGTGCGGAGAGGTTAGAACCTCTACTGCCCAGGGTCTCGGGAGGTCACGATGGGGGGCAGGGATTGACTGGGGAGGAGAGGGAGGGGTGGAGGAAGGGGAGTCGGGGTGAGGTCGACACGGGCGGTGATGGCCACAGACGTCGCATTGACGGGCGGAAGCGGCTCTGACCGCGCCGACTCCGCGAGGGGTGGAGGGGCGACTGCCATTACACGGGGCAGCGCGCGCGGGACGCGAGGGGACGCGCGCGATGTCATGGGCGTGGGAACACAGGTGGCGGGGTGGGAGTGGCAGCTGTCAGGAAGGAGGGGTCTCTATGTGTGTGTGGGGGGGGGGGGGTAGCCATATGCTATGCCCCCTAAATGATTAGCTTTCGTGTGTGCCCCCCCCCTGGTCTCTCCACGTGTCCCCCACCTATGCCTGCGCGCTTCCCCACAACTTCGACAGTGTCCCCACGCACCTTCGGGGTATGCTGTGGCTACCGGGTGAAGATTGTCCACGCGTCTCGACCACCGCGTGTATGTCTCTCCCTCTGTGTGTCCGCCACATTTTAGCTGCCCTACGCCCGGCTCGACACGCGGTCGGGAGGAAGGCTCCGTGCGGGCCGCCTGCGCTGTCGAAGCGTCATCCCGTGGGATTCATTCTCCTTTCCATCATCATCGTCATCATTGTTTTCACCAGAATTGTCACTTTTCAATCAGCGCGATTGGATTTCCACACGGCTCATAATCGCGGCATAGATGTGCTTGCGGTAATTAAAATAAGGACTCCTCTCAAATAAATGAAAGTCAAGTTGCCTTGGATTAGCATGACAATGGCTTGCTGTGAGATGAGAGGAAGCGTTCGAGGCTGGTCTGGTGAGGGGGAGGGGGGGGCGCTCCGTGAGAGGCGGAGGGGGGTGACCAGTTTGTGAATGAGTCGCGATCTGCATGCGCTCAGCTCGCTCATTATCATGGCGAGGCCGAGGAACGACGGGGTCAAAGGGCGCCGGGTGGGGCGGAGACGGAAGGACTGAGACGCGGTGTAAGTGTGCGGCTGTGTGTGGTTGTGTGTGTGTGTGACTGGCTGTGTGTGGTTGTGTGTGTGTATCTGGCTGTGTGTGGTTGTGTGTGCGACTGGCTGTGTGTGGTTGTGTGTCTGGCTGTGTGTGGTTGTGTGTGTGTGACTGGCTGTGTGTGGTTGTGTGTGTGTGACTGGCTGTGTGTGGTTGTGTGTGTGTGACTGGCTGTGTGTGGTTGTGTGTGTGTATCTGGCTGTGTGTGGTTGTGTGTGTGTGACTGGCTGTGTGTGGTTGTGTGTGTGTATCTGGCTGTGTGTGGTTGTGTGTGTGACTGTGTGTGGTTGTGTGTGTGTGACTGGCTGTGAGTGTTTGTGTGACTGGCTGTGTGTGGTTGTGTGTGTGACTGGCTGTGTGTGGTTATGTGTGTGTGTGACTGGCTGTGTGTGGTTGTGTGTGTGACTGGCTGTGTGTGGTTGTGTGTCTGACTGTGTGTGGTTATGTGTGTGTGTGACTGGCTGTGTGTGGTTGTGTGTGTGTGTGTGTCTGGCTGTGTGTAGTTGTGTGTGTGTGACTGGCTGTGTGTGGTTGTGTGTATGACTGGCTGTGTGTGTGTGTGTGTGACTGGCTGTGTGTGGTTGTGTGTATGACTGGCTGTGTGTGTGTGACTGGCAGTGTGGTTGTGTGTGTGTGTAGCTGTGTGTGGTTGTGTGTGTGTCTGGCTGTGTGTGGTTGTGTGTGTGCGGCTGTGTGTGGTTTTGTGTGTGTGACTGGCTGTGTGTGGCGGCATCGAGGGGGCTAAACAGGCACGACATGGGCTGGAGAAGAGATGGACTCATGCGGTACGGGAGGATGTGGAACTGAGTGGAGTTGCCGAAGACTGGTACCAGCGGTGTCAAGATCGGAGGCTCGTGAAGGATGCTACTGGGTAGTTGGAAGCAGTCGTCCTCAAACAACAACTGACGGCAGAGGAGCGACGCTCACAACAACGAGCGGAGCGCCGGGCCGATAAAATACAGCAAGTTGGCACAGTAGGGGGTACAGCTGGTGCATCTACGAGTCATCTCAGTCAGACAACCCATGGCACCTGCTGGGTCTGTCCCGTGACCTCCTGTCAACGAGCCTTCGACACTTCACGTGGCTTCAAAGTGCACCTGGCCTGGCACAGGCGCCATGGTGACGTCCCCGTCACTTCGTGGCGAATGGCGGGTGTTGGTGTCTGGCTGAATGTTCACCGACGCGTCCGAATACAGAACAACTCTGAACAATGATCAGTCCTCGATGTCCTTATGCCAAATGCTTCAGAAAAGGTCGTAAAGGTGGGTGTCCTGAGAAATCATCTTAGTGACCACTCAATTATATTTTGCATTTGAACTACAAAACTGCTTAAAGTTCCACGTCAGATTATATTTAAACGCTCTTTGAAATATTTTGACCATCAGGCCTTTCTCCACAACATCTCCAATTCTGACCCCCCTTTGGTCTGTGAGACTCCTATAATGCGGACCGCTTGGTCTTTTTTCCCCGACACGCCTTCCTTGCTACGGTTGACAGACGTGGCCCGCTACGACAAGTATCGAGTCAGGGGAGCAGGCCCTTGGGCTCAACTCACTCATCTCATCCGCTCCAGAAATACAGCTTGGAACCCTGCTAAGCAAACTTGCTCAGTCAAAAGATTACGTGCCTTGCGTTGATTAAGGACCTCTGCGTCGATGACTTCTATGTCCTCGTGTATCTGCTTTATGGTGCGTGCGAGTGACTGATAACCCCTCCACCGTTTACACTGACGTTACCAAAAACCACGGTGGAGTCGCAGTTTGGAACATTCTGGGTGGCCTGCCTTCGATCCACTCTGGGTAAACCAGTCTGGGTTGCGGGAGGAGCTCACATGTCCTCGAGAGACATGAACACAGTGCCATCAGTGAGCTCCTCCAGCAGGCAAGGCTACATAGACTGGGTTATGTAGCCCGCAGGCTCAGCCACCGCAAGCCCAATCAGCGTCTATTTGGACGGATAGAGGGAGCTAAACAGGCGCGGCACGGGCTCGAGAAGAGATGCACTGATGCACGACAAGAGGTTATTTCGACCTGTGGACTTGCCAGTAACCGGCACCAGCGGTGTCAAGATCGGCCTCTGTGGCGGAGAATGTTCGTGAAGGACGCTACTGGACAGTTGGAGGCAAGTCGCCCTCCAACAACAGCAGAGGGTGGAGGAGCGACACTCACAAAAATGAGTGGAGCACCGGGTGGCTAAAACGCAGCAAGTTGGAGCCCAGACGGTACATCTGCCAGTCATCTCTGTCAGTGAGCCCATGGGACCTGGGTCTCTCCTGTGACCTCTTGTCAGCGAGCCTTTGACACTTCAAGTGAGTACAATATGGACCTAGCTTGGCACAAGCCCCGTGATGACGTCACTGCCACTTCGTTGCGAATGGCGGCTGTTCCTGTGTTACTCTCTGCGAGTGTTACTCGTCGCGAGCGTTACTCTCTCGATGTGTGTCTCTACTTGTGTTTCTGGGTTTGTTTGTTTTCCGTCGACGATGTTTCCGACTCGAGTGAGTCAGCCCTGGACGCACAGCCTTGGTGCGTAGCTACAAGATCAGAGCTGTTAGATGTTTTCTTTAGCCGCGTCTCCCTTTAATTAAGGAGCCGTCAGCTCGAGACGTGAGCGGTCGCCTCGGCAGCGGCCACTGGGGGGAGGCGCGCTCCGAGGAGGCCCGGGCTGCGACCCCTGTGATCAGCCGCTCGAGTTGACCTCCTGACCTTGAGGAGCTCTAGGGGGAGCGGAGCCGTTAGGGAATGATCTGGGTTTTATTTGACAGCGATTCACGTCTATCCCTTCGTCCGTCCTTCCATCTGTCTGTCACTCTCTTGTGCGAGTCGGGTGCTTTCGGGTGCAGTATTTTAAGCTGCCATAGGCAAGGCGGCCGTACATCAGTTCGCCCGTATTCATTCTTCTTTGAGTTCGTGCGTCGAGTTCGTACCGTCTCTGTCCACTCAGTTGGACGTGCCCGTCGAATGGAGTGTTTCCCCTTTCGCTGCCTCGGGTAGTAGATCATCAATCCGTCACTTCCTTAAGTGTGCTCGCCCGTCCTCCCGCCTGCTCTCACTCCCGTGTCCGATGTAACTGAGCGCGTTCCCCATCGCGGCTGTAGGGACGCCGCGAACAGGTGAGGGAGGAGGGAGCGGAGCTGGGCGCAAGGAAAGAGCCGGGAAGGGGGGGAGGATTTCCCATTGAAGTGACCGCGGCGGTGACGCGAGGTCTGTGGTTCGGCACTGTGCCATGCGCACTGATTGAAAACTTTCTCCTTTAATAAGTATATTGGCTTCAATGCTTTCATGATCGAATTCCTTTTTTCTAAAAGTACCCCTCCATCCGCATCTTTCATCACTTTGAGCCAGGTCCGCCTTCAATAATTTTCCTGGGTATACAAACTCAGTGGCCTTTCCATGTGTTGTGTCCTTCCAGCAATGATTTGCGTGTAGTTAGCGAACTTGTTACGCGTGACTTGGTTTGCTCGGATGTATCTTGAGTCTCACGTTGGAGCCTTCTCTGGTAAAGTTCCCTGTCGTAAAATGTATCTGGTTTCTATAATGGCTGTGTCATCAGACAGTCTAACACGGTTAATATTCTCTCCATCTAGACGTTTATACAGATCCAAATATCCATTACCGAAACTCTGCGCTTAGTGTATACTGTGAAAATGAAATGTATTCAGTAGAAACTGATGCAGTAATTGTCACAAATATTATAATACACAGATCTGAAACAGCCGCACTCAGATGGCAGAATACGCCACGGTGGCGAAATGTTAACTACCTCGCCTGGTATACAGGAGGTCGTGGGTTCGATCCCGATCCTGACGCCTGCTGCTGTATATTTGGAGTTTGCATGTTCTCTCTCTCTCTCCCCATGGTTGCGTGGATTTTACTCCGGGTCCTCCAGTTTTTCTGTCGACATTTAGAAGCATGCGTTTAGAATATTTGGCGGATATAAATTTCCACACGATAAGCCAATTCGTTGAGCTATCATTTGTGGCCTGGTCGCTTCTGAAAAAAGATAAATAGCTCAGTGGGCCTTACCTGGTAAAATAAAATAAAAAATAGTTTTTAATCTTGATTTGAAGCTTTCGTGATTGCAGGAATCCATACTCCTTGGTTCTTTTGGTAAAGTCACGTGATTTCATCGTTTAGTCTAAATACAAATGGGAAGGGGAGTCGAGCAAGGAGACGCGATCTCTCCAGGGGCACTCGCAGCGACTCCAGATGCTTGGCGAGTCGTTCCATGACGGGATCGTGAGACAATTCCAGGGCTTGGGGGAGGCCTTCATCCAGAAGTGGAAATATCACGGCTGCTATTGATGCTGATGGCGACCATATTTAGTACACGTGTATATACGTATGTATTATATAGGCTTACACATGCTTAATACGTGATCACAACGCATGTTTATGATATCGTTAAAGCATTTAGGAAAAACGAGTGGGCTTGGACAGGAGACGTCATAGCTGCACGAGATGATTGCCTCTGGTCAACACGGAATAGCAGCCGAGGAATGCACCGCGCGCGAGAGACGGAGCGACGGTGAGATGAGTTTGTGTGCTGGTGGATTGTCGCATCGCTGGAGCGTGAACGATTGGGGAGGCCTTCGCCCACCCGTGGAGTGGGCATGCTTTGACGATGTGGAGTGACGTCTCCGTCTGCAGAGACTCGAGGCTACAGGAAAGGAGATTGAAATCGCGATGCTATGGATTTTTTCATGAACAGGTGGAAGCCATCCCGGGCCCTCGCGGCCCTTCCCGTGGGGCCCCCGCCCGCCCTCCTCGCCTGCCGGCCATCCCGGGGAAGCGCGCCTCTGCCAAGGGAGGGAGAGGAGCGGAAAGAGAGAGCTTGTGAGAGAGAGAGAGAGAATCAAGGCGGTGTCGCTTTGAATGGCGATGTGGGGAGACACGGGGTGGAGGCGCGGCGAAGAGAAGGCAGATTTCGCGTCATTAACGGAGGTGCCTTGAAGATTAAACACAGAGTGTCTGTGTGTCACTGTGTGTGTGTGTGTCTATCCGTGTGTATGTCTGTGTGTGTCTCCGCGTGTATGTGTGCACCACCCTGCGTGTACGACTGTGTGTGTACAGTATGTCTGTCTTTGTGTGGGTGATTCTGTTGTTGTGTGTAATTGCGTCAGCGTGTGTGTAACTATTGATGATAAATGTTCGCTAACAAGACCTTCTTCGTCTTTGTAGGGTGCAGTGATGGGGAGCGGTGGCGCAGCCGTTAGCGTACTGCGCTGTCAACAGGCGACCCGAGCTCGATTCTCACTCACAACCAACAACAGTGGAGATATTTTAAACAGTTTCTGAGCCTCCCCTAGGTTGACTCAGCCCTAAATGAGTACATGGGGCGTGGATAAACTTCAGCACTGGGAAGCAAAAGTGGACGGTCTCCCCACTCCTTTTGTGCTTGCCTTAATAGGCGCTCGCTAACTTTTACCAACAGTATGTTAATGGATATATATGTTGTACTTCATAGAGAGCGGTGGCGTAGTGGTTAGCTCACTTCGTGTTTCTGTTTTAATGTGTCTGTGTATGCATATGTCCATGTGTTCGGGGATGTGTGTGCGTTGACGTGTACCTGTCTGAACGTGTGTATCGTTGTATCTGTGTGTCTGTCTACATGTGTATGTGTGCGTATCTTCAAATAAGTGTGTGTGTGCGTGTCTTCGCACGCGTGCGTGCCCGTGTGCCCGCGTACGGCTGTGCACGCATCTCGCCCGCGCCGTCACCCTCGACGAGAGTTCTTCACCCCCAGCGCTCGCTGCCCCAGCTCCCCCCGCCACCAGCAGAGCCCGCTCCAACATCTCCTGCTGCCTCTGCCACCGGCTCGCCTCCTCCTCTGGCCGTTTCCCGTTATCTTCCTGCACCCCCCTGCACTGCCGCTCACGGTCGCCGTGACTCAGCCTCCTCCTCCTGCACTCCGCACCGAGGAGCAGAGCCACCATGCATTGCCGGGCGTCGTTTCTCCGCGACAGTCCTCGTCGCCTAGAACGCGGCCACCATCATCATCACCATCATCATCGTTCAATCCCCACCGCCAGAGACCCTCAGAGGCATCGCCCCCTCTCGAGCTTGGCTTGCGAATGCCGCTAAGCTACGCGCCTCAGTCACGGTCATGTTGAAATTGTGCGCGTTACAATTGGCATCATGATAATTATGTTTTTTTTCTTTCACATGTATGTTAGCACATATGTGCATATTTACACATATGTGTGTGTTTGGGTTTTTTATTCAAACACTGTATGTGCGCTGCGTATGTGAATATATTCACTCATGGACTCCTCCACCCACCCCTCTGACACTGCAGGCCACGGCTCTTCGCTTTCCGCCTCTTCCCTCGCACGGCTCCACTTGGTAATTCCCCTCTTCCCACCGTCCCCTCTTCACCCCAAGTTCCAATAATAACCTTGCTCAATTCAAGGCACGGATTAACTCTTACCGAGCACAACTTTGAAAGCGCAGTTTGTTGCTGACCGCTGGACGTTTTGGATCTGTAGCGCGAGACATTCCCTCGTGATCGCGTGAATTCATTCTCGCACCGGACCCCCCCCCCCCCTCCCTGGACGAGATGAGCAGCGCTCGGTGCTCCGGCACCCAACGCGCCACTTCCGCCGCTCGGTGTTTGCGCGACTCCCGCTTTGATCTCTCGCGCGGGACGGCCGCTGCGCGCTCCTCGTCTGGCCGCTCCTCGTTTCATCAGCTCCGACAAAAGGTCGCGCCGCTCGCTTATTGCGGCTGCGCTCTCGCCCAGCGCGACCCGTCCATCTCCCCACCGAGGGATGTTCGTGACGGCGGGGGGGCTAGAGGGGGTTGCGGTGGAGCTGGGGAGACGGACGACAATGGTCATGGGGGGGAGTCGAGGGGCGTTGATGTGAGGGATGGAGGGGAGGGGGGTGGGAGCTGATGGGGTGGGGGGGACAGCAAGCGAGCGAGTGAGCGGCCGGAAATGACCCCACAGTGGGGGGGGGGGGGTCGACTTAGGAGGGGGACGTGGGGGGGGGGTAATTGTCGAAGGGGCTGTGCAGGGATTGGTGAATGGAGCCGGGCACGGTTCCGTGCCTGGAACGACGCCACCGCCACTACCACCTCCTCACCGCGGCGTCGCTCAGCTGATCATCATCAATGAACGTTGGAGATCATCGCCACCATCACCTGGAGAGACAGATTTACGAAGAAGATGATTCATCTGCTTATCTATCCTATCATCAATTAATATCAGCGTGGTCACCATTATCAGCATGATTTCACAACGAAGGTCTTGATGTTTGCCGATAAATGTTAGGAACCTGTCACGTGAGTTACCGGGTGAAATACGTGCATCGATTGAAACTCAGTTTATCAAATGTCGTCAAACACACACTCGATAGAGATACAATCTTAATATACACAAACAAATTAAACACAATGTCGTTTTAAACAATACAACCCATTATCATTTTTACGACATTTTTTTTATTTATCAACACAGTTGACCATAACGTGTGCAGTTTAATTTGTTATAACGTTTTCAAATATTGTTTTAACCAACAGCTTAGAGCTGAATGTGTTACTCTGCATCACGTGTTTGCACAGCTGTAGTCGAGTTCTGTTTGTTAATCGCACTCTGAAAGACGCGTGTGCTGTGTGCGTCCATCCTCCGACCACGTGACCCTGAGCTGTGCCGGATCTGGTCGAGTCCCGAAAGCGAAGCGCGTGGGGAGCTGGCGAGCAGTCGGGAGCAGGGCAGCCGGAGCGCGCCCGGCGCTCGACCGTGGCCTGGCCTGGGCTGTGGCAAGAAACTCCAGAGGCCGTCGCGTGCTTCCAGGGGACATGCACCGACTTGGTGAGCGTGGTGTGGGGGACGAGAAGCGTGTAAGAGGGACCTGGGTCGAGAGCAGCGGAGCAGAACACGACCAGCAAAAGAGCAGTGGGCAGAGATCAGGGGCGCAGTGAAGCAGGGAGCAAGAAGCAGGGAGCAAGAAGCAGAGAGCAAGAAGCAGAGAGCAAGAAGCAGGGAGCAAGAAGCAGGGAGCAAGAAGCAGGGAGTAAGAAGCAGGGAGCAAGAAGCAGGGAGCAAGAAGCAGGGAACAAGAAGCAGGGAGCAAGAAGCAGGGAGCAAGAAGCAGGGAGCAAGAAGCAGGGAGCAAGAAGCAGGGAACAAGAAGCAGGGAGCAAGAAGCAGGGAGCAAGAAGCAGGGAGCAAGAAGCAGGGAGCAAGAAGCAGGGAGCAAGAAGCAGGGAACAAGAAGCAGAGAGCAAGAAGCAGGGAACAAGAAGCAGGGAGCAAGAAGCAGGGAACAAGAAGCAGGGAGCAAGAAGCAGGGAACAAGAAGCAGGGAGCAAGAAGCAGGGAGCAAGAAGCAGGGAGCAAGAAGCAGGGAGCAAGAAGCAGGGAGCAAGAAGCAGGGAGCAAGAAGCAGGGAACAAGAAGCAGGGAGCAAGAAGCAGGGAGCAAGAAGCAGGGAGCAAGAAGCAGAGAGCAAGAAGCAGGGAGCAAGAAGCAGGGAACAAGAAGCAGGGAGCAAGAAGCAGGGAACAAGAAGCAGGGAGCAAGAAGCAGGGAGCAAGAAGCAGGGAGCAAGAAGCAGGGAGCAAGAAGCAGGGAGCAAGAAGCAGGGAGCAAGAAGCAGGGAACAAGAAGCAGGGAGCAAGAAGCAGGGAGCAAGAAGCAGGGAACAAGAAGCAGGGAGCAAGAAGCAGGGAGCAAGAAGCAGGGAGCAAGAAGCAGGGAGCAAGAAGCAGGGAGCAAGAAGCAGGGAGCAAGAAGCAGAGAACAAGAAGCAGGGAGCAAGAAGCAGGGAGCAAGAAGCAGGGAACAAGAAGCAGGGAACAAGAAGCAGGGAGCAAGAAGCAGGGAGCAAGAAGCAGGGAGCAAGAAGCAGGGAGCAAGAAGCAGAGAACAAGAAGCAGGGAGCAAGAAGCAGGGAACAAGAAGCAGGGAGCAAGAAGCAGGGAGCAAGAAGCAGGGAACAAGAAGCAGGGAGCAAGAAGCAGGGAGCAAGAAGCAGGGAGCAAGAAGCAGAGAGCAAGAAGCAGGGAGCAAGAAGCAGGGAACAAGAAGCAGGGAGCAAGAAGCAGGGAGCAAGAAGCAGGGAGCAAGAAGCAGGGAGCAAGAAGCAGGGAGCAAGAAGCAGGGAGCAAGAAGCAGGGAGCAAGAAGCAGAGAGCAAGAAGCAGGGAGCAAGAAGCAGGGAGCAAGAAGCAGGGAGCAAGAAGCAGAGAGCAAGAAGCAGGGAGCAAGAAGCAGGGAGCAAGAAGCAGAGAGCAAGAAGCAGGGAGCAAGAAGCAGGGAGCAAGAAGCAGGGAGCAAGAAGCAGAGAACAAGAAGCAGGGAGCAAGAAGCAGGGAGCAAGAAGCAGAGAGCAAGAAGCAGGGAGCAAGAAGCAGGGAGCAAGAAGCAGAGAGCAAGAAGCAGGGAGCAAGAAGCAGGGAGCAAGAAGCAGGGAGCAAGAAGCAGAGAGCAAGAAGCAGAGAGCAAGAAGCAGAGAGCAAGAAGCAGGGAGCAAGAAGCAGGGAGCAAGAAGCAGGGAGCAAGAAGCAGAGAGCAAGAAGCAGGGAGCAAGAAGCAGGGGGCAAGAAGCAGGGAGCAAGAAGCAGAGAGCAAGAAGCAGGGAGCAAGAAGCAGAGAGCAAGAAGCAGGGAGCAAGAAGCAGAGAGCAAGAAGCAGGGAGCAAGAAGCAGAGAGCAAGAAGCAGGGAGCAAGAAGCAGAGAGCAAGAAGCAGGGAGCAAGAAGCAGGGAGCAAGAAGCAGGGAGCAAGAAGCAGGGAGCAAGAAGCAGAGAGCAAGAAGCAGGGAGCAAGAAGCAGGGAGCAAGAAGCAGAGAGCAAGAAGCAGAGAGCAAGAAGCAGAGAGCAAGAAGCAGGGAGCAAGAAGCAGGGAGCAAGAAGCAGGGAGCAAGAAGCAGAGAGCAAGAAGCAGGGAGCAAGAAGCAGAGAGCAAGAAGCAGGGAGCAAGAAGCAGAGAGCAAGAAGCAGAGAGCAAGAAGCAGAGAGCAAGAAGCAGGGAACAAGAAGCAGGGAGCAAGAAGCAGAGAGCAAGAAGCAGAGAGCAAGAAGCAGGGAGCAAGAAGCAGGGAGCAAGAAACAGGGAGCAAGAAGCAGAGAGAAAGAAGCAGAGAGCAAGAAGCGGAGAGCAAGAAGCAGGGAGCAAGAAGCAGGGAGCAAGAAGCAGGGAGCAAGAAGCAGGGAGCAAGAAGCAGGGAGCAAGAAGCAGAGAGCAAGAAGCAGAGAGCAAGAAGCAGAGAGCAAGAAGCAGGGAGCAAGAAGCAGGGAGCAAGAAGCAGGGAGCAAGAAGCAGGGAGCAAGAAGCAGAGAGCAAGAAGCAGGGAGCAAGAAGCAGAGAGCAAGAAGCAGAGAGCAAGAAGCAGGGAGCAAGAAGCAGGGTGCAAGAAGCAGGGAGCAAGAAGCAGGGAACAAGAAGCAGAGAGCAAGAAGCAGAGAGCAAGAAGCAGGGAGCAAGAAGCAGGGAGCAAGAAGCAGAGAGCAAGAAGCAGGGAGCAAGAAGCAGGGAACAAGAAGCAGAGAGCAAGAAGCAGAGAGCAAGAAGCAGAGAGCAAGAAGCAGGGAGCAAGAAGCAGGGAGCAAGAAGCAGGGAACAAGAAGCAGAGAGCAAGAAGCAGAGAGCAAGAAGCAGGGAGCAAGAAGCAGGGAGCAAGAAGCAGAGAGCAAGAAGCAGGGAGCAAGAAGCAGGGAGCAAGAAGCAGGGAGCAAGAAGCAGGGAGCAAGAAGCAGGGAGCAAGAAGCAGAGAGAAAGAAGCAGGGAGCAAGAAGCAGAGAGCAAGAAGCAGAGAGCAAGAAGCAGAGAGCAAGAAGCAGAGAGCAAGAAGCAGGGAGCAAGAAGCAGAGAGCAAGAAGCAGGGAGAAAGAAGCAGAGAGCAAGAAGCAGAGAGCAAGAAGCAGAGAGCAAGAAGCAGAGAGCAAGAAGCAGGGAGCAAGAAGCAGGGAGAAAGAAGCAGAGAGCAAGAAGCAGAGAGCAAGAAGCAGAGAGCAAGAAGCAGAGAGCAAGAAGCAGGGAGCAAGAAGCAGGGAGCAAGAAGCAGGGAGCAAGAAGCAGAGAGCAAGAAGCAGGGAGCAAGAAGCAGGGAGCAAGAAGCAGGGAGCAAGAAGCAGGGAGAAAGAAGCAGAGAGCAAGAAGCAGGGAGCAAGAAGCAGAGAGCAAGAAGCAGGGAGCAAGAAGCAGGGAGAAAGAAGCAGAGAGCAAGAAGCAGAGAGCAAGAAGCAGAGAGCAAGAAGCAGGGAGCAAGAAGCAGGGAGCAAGAAGCAGGGAGCAAGAAGCAGGGAGCAAGAAGCAGAGAGCAAGAAGCAGAGAGCAAGAAGCAGGGAGCAAGAAGCAGGGAGCAAGAAGCAGGGAGCAAGAAGCAGGGAGCAAGAAGCAGAGAGCAAGAAGCAGAGAGCAAGAAGCAGAGAGCAAGAAGCAGAGAGCAAGAAGCAGGGAGCAAGAAGCAGGGAGCAAGAAGCAGGGAGAAAGAAGCAGAGAGCAAGAAGCAGGGAGCAAGAAGCAGAGAGCAAGAAGCAGGGAGCAAGAAGCAGAGAGCAAGAAGCAGAGAGCAAGAAGCAGGGAGAAAGAAGCAGAGAGCAAGAAGCAGGGAGCAAGAAGCAGGGAGCAAGAAGCAGGGAGCAAGAAGCAGAGAGCAAGAAGCAGGGAGCAAGAAGCAGGGAGCAAGAAGCAGGGAGCAAGAAGCAGGGAGCAAGAAGCAGAGAGCAAGAAGCAGAGAGCAAGAAGCAGGGAGCAAGAAGCAGGGAGCAAGAAGCAGGGAGCAAGAAGCAGGGAGCAAGAAGCAGAGAGCAAGAAGCAGGGAGCAAGAAGCAGAGAGCAAGAAGCAGAGAGCAAGAAGCAGGGAGCAAGAAGCAGGGAGCAAGAAGCAGGGAGCAAGAAGCAGGGAGCAAGAAGCAGAGAGCAAGAAGCAGGGAGCAAGAAGCAGGGAGCAAGAAGCAGGGAGCAAGAAGCAGGGAGCAAGAAGCAGAGAGCAAGAAGCAGAGAGCAAGAAGCAGAGAGCAAGAAGCAGGGAGCAAGAAGCAGGGAGCAAGAAGCAGGGAGCAAGAAGCAGAGAGCAAGAAGCAGAGAGCAAGAAGCAGGGAGCAAGATGCAGGGAGCAAGAAGCAGGGAGTGTGCAGGGACGGCTCAGTTTTGAGTCGGTGCATTTATAATATGCAAAGCAGCACAGTATGAGTCTGCGTGTGTATGTGGTGCGGTGGCGCATCGGTTAGCGCGCTGTTCGATGATCCTGGCGACCGTGTGTACGTGCATGAACGTACACTTACACGTCGACGTATGCCAATACGCATACCAACGCTTGCAAGAATATACACATACACACACAAATATGCATGCACGTACGCACACGCGTACGCACAAACACATGTGCATATGAACATACACATGTACACATACGCATGCACGTACAAAAGTATGAACGGCACACATACGTATGAACTATCGTACGCACAAACATGCGTGCAGGCACACGCGCAACAACACGGACACACACACACACATGCACGTATCTGCACACCAGACTATGTCAATACGTTCTACGTTCCGACCACAGACTTTGGAGTTTAATACCGTGCTCATCGTGAAGGACAATCACACCGTCTGGAGAACGATTGCATCTGTGGAAGCGTATCGCTCTTCTGTCGATACGAGCATGGTTACTTCTCCGTGAGCTCCATCCGTTGATTCATCCACCCTAGTCGAGGACTCGGTCTCATCCGCCACGCCGTGTTCAACCACCACCCCAGTACAACCACCGCTACCATACTCAGACGCTCACTCACGCCCTCACCACGCTGCAAGTCACAACATGCGTCTTCTGCGTCTTCCCTCGCACTGCTCCACTTGGGAATTCCCTCCCACCGTCTCCTTTCCCTCGAACCTTGCTCAATTCTTTGTGGGCTCAGCAGTCGTGAGTCATTGTCGAGGAAGAGACCGTCGGTGTCGGGGTGGCGCTCGCGAGATCGCGCGAACTCCAATCAGGCAATGAGCGTCCCATGAAACACTTCTCCTGCGTGTCTGTACGTGTGTGTGTGTGTGTGTAAAGTATGTGTGTGTGTAAAGTATGTGTGTGTGTGTGTAAAGTACGTGTGTGTGTGTAAAGTATGTGTCTGTACGTGTGTGTGTGTAAAGTATGTGTATGTATACGCGTGTGATAAAACCAATACACAGCAGCAGCCGCCGTTTGCCCTTAAGTGGCCGTGACGTTGCCACGGCGCTTGTGCCAGGCTAGGTGCACTTTAAGGCTGGAACGTCAAGTGTGGAAGACTTGCTGCTGGCCGGAGGTCACGGGACAGACCCAAGTGTTGTGGGTTAACTGACTGAGATGACGGACAGATGCTCCACATGCGCTCCTCACTATGCAAACAGATGCATGCACGCAGAAATGACAAAGATCACCCGTATAGCCTT
This sequence comes from Lampetra fluviatilis, assembly GCF_964198595.1. Lineage (NCBI taxonomy): Eukaryota > Metazoa > Chordata > Hyperoartia > Petromyzontiformes > Petromyzontidae > Lampetra > Lampetra fluviatilis. The sequence goes on along the minus strand of NC_136276.1, from coordinate 193,370 downwards.
AACAGACTGTTGGGGAAAATGCTGTTAGCGAGCACCTATGAAGGCCGGCACGGCACACGAGGGGGTGGGTGGCCAACACTATGCCCGGCCGCCTTTGTCTTCTTAGTGGCGATGATTACACATCGCAACAGGTACTCATTTGAGGCTGAGTCGACCTAGGGGAGGCCCAGAACCGGTCCAGGTTAATTGTCACCGGTGTTGGCCGTGAGCGGGAATCGAAACCGGGTCGCCAGATTCGCAGCGCAGCGCAATAACCGCTCCCCTCACTCACACCCGCGCACACACACACATCTATACAATCACAAGCATACGCACAGCATATTTACACATATACATATGCTGTACGTATGCTTAGTGATTGCATATTTACAATGTAATATTTTCATTAAAATTGTCTGAAATGTAAATGTATTGCTCTTCTGTTGTCCCTGCAAAAGGCAACCTCATCAATGGAGCAAAACAGTCGACGGCGTAACGTGTTTTGGAGCTCTGTATTTCATTAGTCTATACATCTACCACACGTTTAATTTGCGGGTATATTTTTCAAGAAGTTCAAATATTGTTGATTCCTATATTTAGTTGTCTCTTGAATCGCGCTGCGATTGAATTCGCGTTTCATTTGCTTTGATGTGCGGGCCTCAGAGATGTGATGTGGCGGTAGGGTGGCGCAGTGGTGAGTCTCTGTGTGGCCAGCGCTCTTAATAGGTGCTCGCTAACAGCACTTTCCCCAACAGCCTGCACCTCTCTACGAGTTCTATTCCAGCTCACGGCCAACCTCAGTTGCAAGTATCTGACCTGGTCGACTCAAGCTGACATGTGGCGGCAGTGTGGGGGTGCCGTTGTGACACGTCTCGCAGCGGCAGCGGCAGCGGCAGCGGCAGCGGCAGCGGCAGCGGCAGCGGCAGCGGCAGCGGCAGCGGCAGCGGCAGCGGCAGCGGCAGCGGCAGCGGCAGCGGCATCTCGGGGTCGAATTCCCGATTGCGGCCCTGCCTTCTTGCCCTTCTGTTTTTGTATTTTTTTTTTTTTTTTGTTTTTTTCTTTTTTTCTGTTGTTTTTTTTCTGTGCGGAGTTTGTGTGTCCCCCACCCCCCCCCCCCCCTGTTTTGCAAGGATTTCCTCCAGGTTCTGCGGTTTCCTGCAATAGTTAAAATGAACATACATGTACCTGCTATTGGCCAAACATCCAAATGTAAAAACACGACATGCAGATCACGCACCTGCGAGTGACATCGCGCTCCCTCGACTGCGACAACCCGGCAGGACCCTCCTGATGAAGAGCCTCGAGACTCAGCGAGGCTTTCCTGGGTACACCAGCCTACTAATGACGTCATGAATGTGTACTAACTATACGAACAAATAATAATAATAAAATAACACGAAAGTGCTATTCATTATTGGCCAATAACATTTAAACATTATTCCATATAAATAACGATTGTGAGATAATACGATTGCAAGTGGTATGAGTGTGTGTTATACACATGCACCGCGATTGTAAATACACTTTGCGATAATAACAACACCAAACCATAACAACTTTTGTAAAGGTGTTGTTTATTTAGACAATTATAACATTATTGACTGAGACTTACATATATGTAAAAAATGCAACATACGTCACGTTTGACAGTTTTGACTCCATAGCTTCCAGGGTATGGTTAGAGCCAGGGGTAGGTGGTGTGGTCAAGGGTAGGTGGCAGGGTTGTAGGTAGGTGGTCGCGTTACGGTTAGAGTTAGGATTAGGAGTAGGTGGTAGGGTTTGGGCTCGACTCAGGTTTATAAATAAGTGGTAGGGTCAGGGGTAAGTGGCAGGGTTAGATCAGTGGTAGGTGGCACGGTTAGGGTTAGAGCTATATTCAGGTTTAGGGGTGGTTAACAGGAGTCAGGGGTGGGTGGTTGGAGTGTTACAGGAGATGTCGTAGATCACGCGCGATACTCTCAGAGAACGCCAGCACTTTCTCGCACACCTAATTCTGAAACATATACAGTATACATATACTGCAGGTACTCTGATGTGCATCTACTCACCCCCAACATAAACGCCACAATGATGCCGAATGCACTGCCGCAAACAGCTCGCGTCGTGAAAGACTCCGCAAGTACACAGACACGCGCAAGTACACAAACACGCGCAAGTACACAGACACGCGCAAGTACACAGACACGCGCAAGTACACAGACACGCGCGCAACGCGCAGACGTCCGCCGCGTGTGCGCATGCCGCGTCGCGGTCTGGCGAGGCTTTGTGACGACGAGCGCGACTCGCTCTCAAAGCGTGATGATGGGGCAAGTGCTGTTAGCGAGCACCTATTAATGATGAAGCCCGCACGGTGCCCGATGGCGTGGTGTCGCCTGCACCACGCTCGCCAAAGCCGCATTTGTCTCTCTCGTGCTAACGTGGAGACACGCATGGAATCAAGTACTCGTTTACGGCTGAGTCAACCTATGAGGCGCCCAGAAAACGTTCGGTTACCACTTGCAATGGTTGGGATTTGAATATGGATACAACCGAGATCATTCGCGATTCACCGCTACATGCGAACACGCGAGTACAGACAACACACACACAGATACAAACCCACAGCGAGCAGATGCACACACACAACGACACCCCCCAACCCGTATCGCCGTCATCAGCCTGCTGAGGCAAGCGCTGCTCGCGAGTATCTAAGACGGGTGGCACGACGCACGAGGGGGTGGGTGGTCAACACCACGCCCGGTCGCCTTTGGCTCCCCACTGTTGATGCACACACACACACACTACTGATGCACACACACACACTACTGATGCACACACACACTACTGACGCACACACACACTACTGATGCACACACACACTACTGATGCACACACACACTACTGACGAACACACACACTACTGATGCACACACACACACATACTACCAAAGATGTGCATACAAACGCATCCACACTTGCAAACTTAAAAACACTCACGCAAACTGTATATACAATCCGTAGCACAAAGACACAAATACGTGCAAAGCTACGGTTACAAATCCCCACGAAGACAAAATCTCCCCTTTTATCCTGTAGCAGTCCCGTGGGGCAAGTGATGTGTGCGAGCATCTCGTTCAGATGAAGGCCGACACTGCACACGAGGGTGGGTAGTCGTCATCACACCCGGCCGCCTTTGTCTTCCTCGTGGAAATATTTACACATCGCAGCACCAGGTACATATTTGAGGCTGAGTCGACCAAACTCCCCCCCCCCACTCTCTCTCTCTCTCTCATTGGTGTATCGCTTTGCTCGTTTTGGTTTGCACTGCGCTATAAACAACACGATCTTGTCTTCGGCATCATTCTAATTATTACGTCTATTATCATTACCAAATATGGCATAAATTACGCAATCACATTAGGTCTTTGGTTATAGCTGAGGGTGTGATGTACAATCCGCATGCACTGGGACACGTGCATACACAACAAGAAAGATCCCCGTATAGTCGCTAACAGACTTTTGCGGCAAGTGCTGTCTGAGAACACCTATGAAGGCCGGCACGGCACACACGCACACACACGCACGTTGTAGTGTAATGTGTGTGTGTGTATTGAACGTGCACACACACACATGCACGTTGTAGTGTAGTGTGTGTGTATTGAACGTGCACACACACACACGTAGTAGTGTAGTGTGTGTGTATATTGAACGTACACACACACACACACGTTGTAGTGTAGTGTGTGTGTGTATTGAACGTACACGTACACACACACACGTTGTAGTGTAGTGTGTGTGTATATTGAACGTACACACACACACGTTGTAGTGTAATGTGTGTGTATATTCAACGTACACACACACACGTTGTAGTGTAATGCGTGTGTGTGTGTATATTGAACGTACACACACACACACTTTGTAGTGTAGTGTGTCAGTGTATATTGAACGTACACACACACACGTTGTAGTGTAATGTGTGTGTATATTGAACGTACACACACACGTTGTAGTGTAATGTGTGTGTATATTGAACGTACACACACACACGTTGTAGTGTAATGTGTGTGTGTGTATTGGACGTACACACACACACGTTGTAGTGTAATGTGTGTGTATATTCAACGTACACACACACACATACGTTGTAGTGTAGTGTGTGTGTGTATTGAACGTACACACACACACGTTGTAGTGTAATGTGTGTGTATTGAACGTACACACGCACACACACACGTTGTAGTGTAATGTGTGTGTGTATATTGAACGTACACACACACACGTTGTAGTGTAATGTGTGTATGTGTATTGAACGTACACACACACACGTTGTAGTGTAGTGTGTGTGTGTGTATTGAACGTACACACACACGTTGTAGTGTAATGTGTGTGTATTGAACGTACACACACACACACACGTTCTAGTGTAGTGTGTGTGTATTGAACGTACACACACACACGTTGTAGTGTAATGTGTGTGTGTGTATTGAACGTGCACACACGCGGCGGGGTTGGTGGTAATTGTGCAGTAGCCGTTTCACGGTGTGTGAGTGGACTGTGGAAAGCAGGATTACACAACAACGTTTCACCACCACCACAACCAACACCACCACCACAACCAACACCACCAACAACAACAGCAGTAATATTCCGAACCAATATCCCCGTGCCGAGCCCTACTGAGGAGAATCAGAGAAGCCGCAGCCAGTCCGCGGGGCGGGGGGCTGCGGTGATGCCCCTTCCTGGTCGGGGCGCGTGTCTCGCCTCTGTCCGCGTTCACTCGGGAGCTGGTGGCACCACCGGCGCTCTCCGGGTGAATACTAATCTGCTTTCCATCGGGATCTCGTAATGAAATGCTCCGAACAAATGTAAATGATAACAGGTAATTATCGGTCGTAATAGTAAAGGTTGTTTCGTTTTAATGAGAGTTCGAAGTCGCGTGTGGCACAGTCGAGGTGTGTGTGACACAGTCGAGTCGCGTGTGACACAGTCGAGGTCGCGTGTGACACAGTCGAGGTGTGTGTGACACAGTCGAGGTGTGTGTGACACAGTCGAGGTCGCGTGTGACACAGTCGAGGTGTGTGTGACACAGTCGAGGTGTGTGTGACACAGTCGAGGTCGCGTGTGACACAATCGAGGTGTGTGTGACACAGTCGAGTCGCGTGTGACACAGTCGAGTCGCGTGTGACACAGTCGAGGTCGCGTGTGACACAGTCGAGGTCGCGTGTGACACAGTCGAGGTGTGTGTGACACAGTCGAGGTGTGTGTGACACAGTCGAGGTCGCGTGTGACACAATCGAGGTGTGTGTGACACAGTCGAGTCGCGTGTGACACAGTCGAGTCGCGTGTGACACAGTCGAGGTCGTGTGTGACACAGTCGAGGTGTGTGTGACACAGTCGAGGTGTGTGTGACACAGTCGAGGTGTGTGTGACACAGTCGAGGTCGCGTGTGACACAGTCGAGGTGTGTGTGACACAGTCGAGGTGTGTGTGACACAGTCGAGGTGTGTGTGACACAGTCGAGGTGTGTGTGACACAGTCGAGGTGTGTGTGACACAGTCGAGGTCGCGTGTGACACAGTCGAGGTGTGTGTGACACAGTCGAGGTGTGTGTGACACAGTCGAGGTGTGTGTGACACAGTCGAGGTCGCGTGTGACACAGTCGAGGTGTGTGTGACACAGTCGAGGTGTGTGTGACACAGTCGAGGTCGCGTGTGACACAGTCGAGGTCGCGTGTGACACAGTCGAGGTGTGTAACAGGCGTGGGGAGGCCTTCGCTCATCCAGCGATGGATCGACCTGCTAAGGCCATCCCCGACTATCCACCCCTAATGTTACAATCTTCTACCCTCACAATCCCCACCTTCCCCCACACACTGCCAAACTCCTATCGGGCCCCCGACATCATCCAGCCGTGACTGCAGGACCCCAGTTTCTTCAGAACGAACGCAACGCGAGGAGGGACCCCGATTCGCACGAGACAGACCGGACACCCTGCGAGAGAAGCGGCCGTACGAACCCTCGCTACCATCGACAAGGAACAGCAAGAGCCAGCAGCAGCAGCTCGCGTGTTGTGGCTCCAAGCCCCGGCGGGATGCCCCGGGCTGTCAAAAAACAAAGATGACGTCTCGAGGTGGCTGAGTGGCTCTGTAGTGGTCACGGACACTGACCGGGCACCGCTGAGGTCCGGGCTTCATCTGCCCGTGATTATAATGAGCCCTCCCATCGTAGTAATGGTCTGTTACCCGATCACCAATGCATCACAGTATATAACAACAACGTGCATAATCTGGCCAAAATTCCAACTCTGAGAATTACAAAAAACAGCTTTCGGTTAGACAGCCATAGGACAACCATATTGCTGGATCTCACATCTCGAGCGGTTCTGCGACGCCTCGCTGAGGTCGAGAGCGTGCACGCAGTCGCCGTCCGATCCCATCCGAGCGACACCCGTGCCACGAAGTCGCACTGCTCATCGGGACTCGAGCTGCTCAAAGCCCAACACGTGACCCGAAGACAAAGCAGAACAGGAGGACGTGTTCGCAAAAGCGCAGATGCATTTGGACCTGACAGCTGCTCGGCGGTTTCCGTACACATCAAATATTTAGGGAGGGAGGCGCTGCGTGTCCCGCGCGTGCCCGTGGCCGTGTCCCCGAGTCCTCGGCGTTGACGGGACCCATCGAGGGCCGCCGCCGCCGCCGCCGCGTTCGTCTCGACGTTGAAGCCGATTTGTTCACGTGCTGTGCAATTATCTACACTGCATCTATTTCACTAAACTGGTCACTTTCTTTTACAGAAATATAATTATCTTTCCTTTTGTATTTGAATGTTAAATTGTATTTTTGCCTAATTAACTGAGGCCATTTTACATTTAGTTTATTATAAAATTCAGTATGCATTTGTTAAATGTGAAATATTTTTTTCTGTGTACTTAAAATGAGTTTATATTACCCATAGGAGCATAATTATTATCGTGGTTGCAAATAATGTAATCAACAAAATACATTTGGAAACAACTCGCCTCCGTCACACAGCTGTCGCTCTACAAAGAACACGGCCGAATGTTTTGACACATCCCATCAGCCACACGGCCTTCTGCGAGTGCATCATTCAAGCTGCACTGGTCCTTCACCCAGATCGCGCTCGCAACGGAGGCAATGCTGCTTCAACTGCCGTGTTTCATCTGCTGGTGAAATTCTGGAGGCTGATTGAGAAGGCCTACGTCGGTGTCTCCGTCCGTTTACTCATTGGTTTGTAACTCGCGATACGGGCGGGGACGGTTGATAGATCACGCCGAGCGAGTGAGAGGGGTCGTAAGTGCTTGTAGGGAGGGGCCGACGTCTCTCGATGAAAACAACAATGCAATGCGACTCCAATTTGATTCTCACGCAGCTCTTATCTCGATGCGGGAATTCCACAGTTTATGGAGGAGGCGAGTACTTCCATAAGACACTAATTATTGACTTTGAACAAAGTGGCACTTATGTAAATGGATGTCGGAGGAATGATGATGATATCCGTGGCAATTCGGAGATCATGATGACGATCGTGGTAATTGGTGGATGATGAGTATGACAATGACGTGCTACACACAACAGGAAGTCTTCTTTTAAAGCACGGTTGCTGAACACAGGCCCCAAAGGTCCAAAATGTCAAACGGTCAGCAACAAACAGCACTATGAAAGCTGTACAAGTCAAGAGTTTACACGTGTGCGGAGCATAGCCCAGAAGATGTGTCGTAGCGTAGACCCCGTCGAGTTACGCTGGCGGTGCGCTTCAACGTTCAGGCGTTCCCGTCCCATTTGTCGCGAAATCGCGCGACGTGATGCCGTGCTTTGGTCGTCGACATGTGTTCCTCTAGCGACTGTTGCGTCCCTGGTCTGTTTGCTTTTTCAGATAGCGTGAATCCCTGCAGCTCAAATTAGCACTGGGACATGGTAGGGGAGAGTCTTTCCATAAGACAGCCACTGTTGACATCCCCATGAAGTGATACTCATTCTATCGACCTCGGATGGATGATGGGCTGAGTCTCCACCCCCAACCACGATGTAAACTCGCAACCTTCTGATTGCGAGCTGCTCACTCGACCTCTGCGTCACGTGGGGATAACATCTTCTACGTCAGATACAACCTGTCCGAAGTTCGTTCTAATGACTTGGAGACTGCGTTTTACTTTTGTGTAGTGAAATTGACGACTTCGCAAATATCCATTATGGGGCGCTCGGACTGGCTTTTTCAGACATCGTTCGTCGTGATCGGGAATCGATCTCAAGTAGCCGAGTTCACAGCGCAATGCGCCACCGTTCCTGCCCTGGGTTTGTTTTTCTAGAGTGAAACTACGTGGACGGATTAAAACATCCATTACACTTCTTCTGAAATGAACCCCGCTGAAGCCCAGGGTATTGAGACATCCGTCCTGACTGTTGTCAAAAATTAGTGAATACATTGCGTGCGTATGAGTGATGGATGTACCTGGACATACAGCGAGGAGATCAGCGCATGCACAGCAGTGAGACAGATGGTGGCTTCGTAGAACCATGAGGGATGGCGAGGGATTGGCGAAGCCTTCATCCAGCAGTGGATAGAGCATGGCTCTTGATGACGATCACTGTCATGTTGATATTGATGACTATGAGAGAAATAAATGCTCCTATCACCCACTGGAAACCCATCGATGTAGTGTCGTCATAACATCTGCCCATCTCTATATTCAATTAAAACGACTGAACACATTCGTCAATAACACTGCCTTAAATATATAACAGACGACGTTTCGGGCAATGTACCTTCTTTATAGCATTTATAATATATGGCCATTGTGTTGACATGGATGCGCCACGACCCACGCAGGATCGCCAAATAAATGGTTCCGTATTGAATGGGAACGACGCCTTCCACGCGATCTGTGTGTGCACAGCCGTCCACGACTCGTGTCACACGCTCCGCTCACGTTGCACAGCACACGCTCGTCACACGCTCGTCACTCGGCAAACTCGGACAAGACATTTGAACAAGGACCGGAGCGATTTGCATCCGCGTGCGCTGGCATTTGTTTAAATATTTATTTAAATACCGTACGGTTAAGAGGCGATTCGTATTTCCGTAATTTATCATAACATATAGAGTACAAAAAGTATCATGAAATGAGGGCACACACACATACACACACTCACACCGTGGCTACACACACACGTGTGTGTGTGTGTACACATGCACACACGCGTGTGTGTGTGTAGCCACGGATCCACATACATACACGTGTGCGTATTGTTAAGTTCGTGGAACATTGTAGCTAGATATACTGTCTGCGTATGTGTCGCCGTGTATGCATTTTGTGTCGATGTGTTTCTGTGGATATTGTATGGATGTGTGTGTCTGTGTTTTCAGTTGCATACGTGTGCGCATGTTTCTCTGCGTGTGCGCGTTTGTATGTGTACACATACACCTGTGTATACACCTGTGTATGTGTACACACATACACAGGTGTATGTGTGTACACATACAAACGCGCACACGCAGATAAACATACACCTGTGTATGTGTACACACCTGTGTGTCCATGTGTATGTACATATTATTGTGTACACGTGTGTGTCGGTACGTGCGTCTGTGTATATCTGCAAGTGAATGTGTGCGCGCGCGTGTCTGTGTGTGTGTACACGTGTATTTACACGTGTATATGTGTGCTTGCGTGGGCGCACGCACATACGTGCGCATATGTGAACGTGTGATTCGGCACGCAGCTAGGAGATGAACGTCGTGTCTGTAACACGCATGGCAGCGCGTGCCCTCTGTATGTGTGATGCATGTCTGGCTACGTGTATGTACGCACGCATGGGTGTAGACATGCATATATTCACGTGTGTATGGGCCTCCACTCTAGAGCTGACTGGAGGGTACTTGGTCGACTCTTCCACGTTGACCAGACGTGTTGGAAGCAGTGGGCGTACCCACACCTTGCCCCACCAGCAGTGCATGTGCGACACGCATTCCCGACATACAAATGATACGGCTCGCCGCCTCGGCCATTCCCTCTGCCTCGTGACAGGAAAAAAATATATAATAGACAAAACGTAAATTAAAATTGCTTCAAACTAACGAGATTGTGTTTGCTGTCACTCTGAGTGATACAACTTCATCATATTCATATTTAATTAACCAGCGATGCATGACATCTGCTCACGAATGCGGGAACACCGAGTTTGGTTCCGGACAAAAGTTACTCTCGTTTTCCTGATAGCGTAGCAGACAGAGGCAGAAACGATAGCTTAAGATAATGTAATGTTTGCTAAATCTTGACTTAAAGATTTCGTGACTGCAGAAATTCATATTCTTTGAGACTTTCGGTAAAGTCACATAGATAGGTGCAAATTAAAAAAAAAAAATACGACGTTTCGATCACAACACAAGCGATCGTCATCAGGATGAAAAAACATGACGATCGCTTGTGTTGTGATCAAAACGTCGTAGATTTTTGTTTATTTTATTTTTATTAATTGAAACCTATCTACGTGACTTTACCGAAAGATCCAAATTAAATGTTTGTTATATTTATAAAGTTAACTAAGATACTGTAACGTTTGTTATCCTTGAAAAAGTTAACCACAAGTCGGTCAATTCTACTCTCAGTCAGTAAGTCAAAATTCTGCTCTGCGTTCTGCAGAAGAGTCATTGCCCGAACCATTACCCTCGTAACTATATCTCGTGTCATGATGTATTCATAAAAGTGAGTTGAATCTCTCTGTTTGCATTGCTCTGTAACATTAACGATACATCCATTTGTGTATCTCTGTTGGGTGACGTGAGTGGACTTGGGCACAGAAGAGGTGAGAGCAGGCGGACACGAGAAAGGTTGGCGATGGGAGGCAAGCCCAAGGGGATGGGAGGGGAGGCAACCCAAGGGGAGGGGAGGCAGCCCGAGGGGGTGAGAGGGGAGGCAAGCCCAAGGGGAGGGGAGGGGAGGCAGCCCAAGGGGGTGGGAGGGGAGGCAGCCCAAGGGGGTGGGAGAGGAAGCAGCCCAAGGGGGTGGGAGGGGAGGGGAGGCAGCCCAAGGGGAGGGGAGGGGAGGCAGCCCGAGGGGGTGGGAGGGGAGGCAAGCCCAAGGGGAGGGGAGGGGAGGCAGCCCAAGGGGGTGGGAGAGGAAGCAGCCCAAAGGGGTGGGAAGGGAGCGGAGGCAGCCCATGGGGGTGGGAGGGGAGGCAGCCCAAGGGGAGGGGAGGCAGCCCAAGGGGGTGGGAGGCAGCCCGAGGGGAGGGGAGGCAGCCCAAGGGGAGGGGAGGCAGCCCAAGGGGGTGAGAGGGGAGGCAGCCCAAGGGGGTGGGAGGGGAGGCAGCCCTGGGGACAGTCGCGGCCGCCGAGCAGCAGGCGGAGCGGCGGGTCGGCAGCGCGGGAGACGACTCCGCTGTGGAGTCTCTGGGCCCCTGTGATGACGCGTAGAGGTGCCCCATGCCTCATGACGAGTAGTCACTCGTTCTTTATCCTCCCTCTGCCCTGAAGAAGGACCATTGTGCGAAACGTCATTCACGTTCGCTGTATGTCCGTTAAAAGACAGCGCTAATGATGGTGGTGAGTGGTGTTGTTGTTGTTGTTTAGCCGGTGCCCGTGCGACTCCGCTGCCACAACCGCCGAATCGGGGCCGCAACTCGATTGTCGCGATTCGATTGGAGAGCCGCTGCCTCTCTGCACCTCGGTGGGACTCTCTGGTTCCGACCATGACCCCAGAGAGACGGGGTGAAGGTGCAGCCCTGCAATTCCTTGCTCAAGCCACTGCGAGCAGAATGTCCCCCACTACAGAGTTCTCTCTGCAGTGTGCTTTGGCCTACTCTTCCACGCTGACCAGACGTTTTAAAATAGGTAGTCGCACCCACACTTTACCCCACCACACATGAGCCACCGATCAAATGCTTTGTATCAATCTACGCCGCAGGGTAGACACAGGCGGTCGGACAGGACTTGCATTGCAAGTCAAGTGTGCTGATCACCACACCATGACGACATTTTACCCTCGAGGTAATATTGGAAAATACAAATACAAAATGCAGAAACCGTGAATTATTCTCGTGCCAGGATGGGCAACCACCGTGCAAAACAGGTACTACAGGCTGCTGCTACGTCGTCACCAGAGGGCAGAACGGCAACATACAAAACAGTTGTACTGCACGTCTATGCTGCCACACAATCTAAGTTCCCCCGCCTTCCACCGACCAGCACTGACCAGCGTGGAGAAGCATGGTCGAATAACCCCAACGACCCATGCGACGTATGGGGGCGAGGGGGGCTCATCCAGCAGTGGATTGACAAAAGGGGGCGGGTGTGTGCACGTGCACTCGGCATTCACTATTCGAGGCGTGCACCGCGATCGTGAGAGTCGTAACTAAAGAGAGAAATATTCTTCATTTGGTTTGTGATCGCGTTTGTCAAATCATAAACACGACATCATTATAGCTACACTCACAAAGTGAATACTACACGCGCTAAAGCCGGGGTCTAACGTGTGACAACAATATAAATAATACGGGGTAAGGGTATCTCTGAGAAGATTCGACGTTTCGGTCAACCAGCCTTCGTAAGGATTTCTACCCAACCCCCCAGTCAAGCTTCACTCCGTGGGAAGTCGGCTCATGCGGCTTTGCTGCCCCTGCAGTCTTGAACTCCCGATTCAGGACCTTCCCTTTGACCTTCTGCCTGTGACTGACTGCATCTCTCTCCAGATTTATACAGAGACCCATAGACTCACACAGAGACCCATAAACTCGCACAGAGACCCATAGACTCACACAGAGACCCATAGCCTCGCACAGAGACCCATAGACTCGCACAGAGACCCATAGACTCGCACAGAGACCCATAGACTCACACATAAACCCATCGACTCACACAGATACCCATATACTCACACAGAGACCCATAGACTCACACATAAACCCATAGACTCACACAGAGACCCATATACTCGCACATAGACCCATAGACTCACACATAAACCCATCGACTCACACAGAGACCCATAAACTCACACAGAGACCCATAGACGCACACATAAACCCATTGACTCACACAGAGACCCATATACTCACACAGAGACCCATAGACGCACACATAAACCCATCGACTCACACATAAACCCATAGACTCACACAGAGACCCATAGACTCACACATAAACCCATCGACTCACACAGAGACCCATATACTCACACAGAGACCCATAGACTCACACATAAACCCATCGACTCACACAGAGACCCATATACTCACACAGAGACCCATAGACGCACACATAAACCCATCGACTCACACAGAGACCCATATACTCACACACAGAGACCCATAGACTCACACATAAACCCATAGACTCACACAGAGACCCATATACTCACACAGAGACCCATAGACGCACACATAAACCCATAGACTCACACAGAGACCCATATACTCACACAGAGACCCATAGACTCACACATAAACCCATCGACTCACACATAAACCCATATACTCACACAGAGACCCATCGACTCACACAGAGACCCATATACTCACACAGAGACCCATCGACGCACACAGAGACCCATATACTCACACAGAGACCCATAGACGCACACATAAACCCATCGACTCACACAGAGACCCATATACTCACACAGAGACCCATAGACGCACACATAAACCCATCGACTCACACATAAACCCATCGACTCACACAGAGACCCATAGACGCACACATAAACCCATCGACTCACACAGAGATCCATATACTCACACAGAGACCCATAGACTCACACATAAACCCATCGACTCACACATAAACCCATCGACTCACACAGAGACCCATATACTCACACAGAGACCCATAGACGCACACATAAACCCATCGACTCGCACATAAACCCATCGACTCACACAGAGACCCATAGACTCACACATAAACCCATCGACTCACACAGAGATCCATTCCTGTTCCTGCCACTTTCTCTCTACGCAATAAATATACCGGCTGCTCTTCCTGTCGGGTCTTTAGATGCGGTTACATTTATACGACATATAAAGCCACATTATATAGTAATTATATTATAAGTAAGACCAACAGTCTTATCTTGTAAATTAAAAACTTCAAAAGGCCCACGACCTGAAACGTAATTTTCTTTGCTCAGTAAATTGTTCATAATTTATATTTCACTCCTCAGTGTAACTCTCTCCGGGGCTTCATTTCAGCCGGAGCGGTCCGAGGCTGAGCTCCTGAATCACTGAGGCAGAGGCGACGTGTATTACAATACTAATACCACCGAGGGTTGCTCAACGGTACCCAATAAACCGGTAACCTTTTTGGTAATTGGTTACCGGTTCCGAAAGTCAGGAACCGGTCGGTAACCGTTTCCTGTATTATGTTGTGTAGGAAGAGGTGGGCGTACCCACACTTTACCCCGCCACACGCGACCCTGCCGATGGAGTGAAGTGCGGAGAAGCCGTTTGCACCGCTGCGTGAACACACGCGGCTGTTTCAAATGCCGCGCCGGGAGATGAAGTCCATTGTGTTGCTCACCGTTAGTCCACTGTGGCAGCTCCCTTCGTTTCTCAGTTTAGAAGCCAAACGCGTTACGTTTAATGATACACATTTAGATACGTACAGCAAACCGGTAAGCAGTTGTCGGTAGTGTGAAGAGGCCGATGTAAGGACCCTGTCGGTAACACTGCAACGAGGCTTAGCGCGGCCCCGCTGGCTGAACGCTCGGCTGCAGGCGCGCGCGCTGTGCCTCGCAACGCCTGTGCGTGTGGGGTGAGAGAGTGCGTGTCACTGTGAATGTGTGTGAGTGTGAATATATGTGGTGAGTTTATAGATGAGTGTGTGTGTGTTGAATGTGAACGTGCGGGTGAGCGTGTGGGATGGAGAGGGTCACGTGGGTGAGTGAACGAGCGCACACATGGGTGAATTAAATGTTGAGTAAGTCTGTAAATAAGTGCGTGGGTGCGTGAACACATGGGTGTTTGAGTGAGTGCATAGCCGAGTACGTGAACGAGTGAGTGAGTGATCACCCGAGTGCATTCATCGTAAGCGAGCGAATCTGCGAGTTCACACGACACGGCAAAACAAAACATCATCCTCGGACTCTTCTTCCTCCCTCCGTCAACCTTCCCCCCACCGCCGCCCCTCTTCACCCCCCCCCCCCCGCGTCACTCGCTGTCCGTCCTCTCCCCCCCCGCCGCCGCCCCCCTGGCTCCCCCGGAGCCCGCCGAGTGGTTGTAGAGGCCCTGCGCCATGAGGTGCAGGGCGAGCGGGTTGCGCACTCCGCTCGCCTTCTTCAGCTTGGCGCGCTTGTTCTGGAACCAGATCTTGATCTGGGCCTCGTTCAATTGAAGTTCCTGGGCGAGGGCCTGGCGCCGCGCCTCGGTGAGATACCGCGATGCCTGGAACTCGGCCTTGAGACGCGACAGCTGCTCGGACGAAAAGGCGGTCCGAGGCCGCTTCTCCTCGCCGGCCGCGGCCCTGGCTGGCGGCACCGCGGCCGCCGCGGCCGCCGCGGCCGCCGCGGCCGCGCCGCCTCCCCCCGCGACTCCGGCCGCGACTCCGCCCGCCGACTTCTTGGGCTTGCGGTTGCGCGGGCCTGGAACGCGCGCACAACGCCACACTCAATGCCCTGGCCCTGAGCAGCCTGCACCTGCGGTTGGCAACACGTAGCTGCAGGTAGAACACGCAGGGCTTCATTCCGCAATCAATACCTCCGGCTACTCTGTTAAGGCTGGCCTGGAGTGGGCTTATCGGCGTACAAGGTCCGCCTATCCATAGGAATCTCCTATTATTCGTCCCGGCATTCCTACAATCAATTCTATGAAGACGAAATACGAGCCGCGAGAACAACACCAGGCGGGATGTCTGTGGAGTGGTCAACATCATCCCGCGGCAGCATTCTGGGCTCTTCCGGCTGAGATTCAGCAAAGGCTGCAACCAGTCCCAGGTGGAGTGCGAGGGTGGTCAGTGAGGCTTGGCAGGAGCACGGGGAGCAGTGACAGGAGCACGGGGAGCAGTAACAGGAGTACGGGGAGCAGTGACAGGAGCATGGGGAGCAGTGACAGGAGCACGGGGAGCAGTGAGAGGAGCACGGGGAGCAGTGACAGGAGCACGGGGAGCAGTGACAGGAGCACGGGGAGCAGTGACAGGAGCACGGGGAGCAGTGACAGGAGCACGGGGAGCAGTGACAGGAGCACGGGGAGCAGTGACAGGAGCACGGGGAGCAGTAACAGGAGCACGGGGAGCAGTAACAGGAGCACGGGGAGCAGTGAGAGGAGCATGGGGAGCAGTGACAGGAGCACGGGGAGCAGTGACAGGAGCACGGGGAGCAGTGACAGGAGCACGGGGAGCAGTGACAGGAGCACGGGGAGCAGTAACAGGAGCACGGGGAGCAGTGAGAGGAGCATGGGGAGCAGTGACAGGAGCACGGGGAGCAGTGACAGGAGCACGGGGAGCAGTGACAGGAGCACGGGGAGCAGTGACATGAGCACGGGGAGCAGTAACAGGAGCACGGGGAGCAGTAACAGGAGCACGGGGAGCAGTGAGAGGAGCATGGGGAGCAGTGACAGGAGCACGGGGAGCAGTGACAGGAGCACGGGGAGCAGTAACAGGAGCACGGGGAGCAGTGACATGAGCACGGGGAGCAGTGAGAGGAGCATGGGGAGCAGTGACAGGAGCATGGGGAGCAGTGACAGGAGCACGGGGAGCAGTGACATGAGCACGGGGAGCAGTGAGAGGAGCATGGGGAGCAGTGACAGGAGCACGGGGAGCAGTGACAGGAGCACGGGGAGCAGTGAGAGGAGCATGGGGAGCAGTGACAGGAGCACGGGGAGCAGTGACAGGAGCATGGGGAGCAGTGAGAGGAGCATGGGGAGCAGTGACAGGAGCATGGGGAGCAGTGACAGGAGCACGGGGAGCAGTGAGAGGAGCACGGGGAGCAGTGAGAGGAGCACAGGGAGCAGTGAGAGGAGCACGGGGAGCAGTGACAGGAGCACAGGGAGCAATGACAGGAGCACGGGGAGCAGTGACAGGAGCACGGGGAGCAGTGAGAGGAGCACGGGGAGCAGTGAGAGGAGCACGGGGAGCAGTGACAGGAGCACGGGGAGCAGTGACAGGAGCACGGGGAGCAGTGAGAGGAGCACGGGGAGCAGTGAGAGGAGCACAGGGAGCAATGACAGGAGCACGGGGAGCAGTGACAGGAGCACAGGGAGCAATGACAGGAGCACGGGGAGCAGTGACAGGAGCACGGGGAGCAGTGAGAGGAGCACGGGGAGCAGTGACAGGAGCACAGGGAGCAGTGACAGGAGCACAGGGAGCAATGACAGGAGCACGGGGAGCAGTGACAGGAGCACGGGGAGCAGTGAGAGGAGCACGGGGAGCAGTGAGAGGAGCACGGGGAGCAGTGAGAGGAGCACGGGGAGCAGTGACAGGAGCACGGGGAGCAGTGACAGGAGCACGGGGAGCAGTGAGAGGAGCACAGGGAGCAATGACAGGAGCACGGGGAGCAGTGACAGGAGCACGGGGAGCAGTGAGAGGAGCACGGGGAGCAGTGACAGGAGCATGGGGAGCAATGACAGGAGCACGGGGAGCAGTGAGAGGAGCACGGGGAGCAGTGAGAGGAGCACGGGGAGCAGTGACAGGAGCACGGGGAGCAGTGAGAGGAGCACGGGGAGCAGTGACAGGAGCATGGGGAAGTAGGAGAGACATTATCTGTCGAAGCAAAGCGATGAATTGTCAGGATTCGAGATCGCGATTTGATTTCAGGACAAACACATTTATTGATCTCGTACTGCCCTCTGATTCGCATGATTCTTCATTTCCCTGTGTTCGTGTTCCAGGTCCGGCCACTCCTCTAGCCCAGGTTTAACGCGAGCATCTCGTCTGCATGAATTGTAAATTAAATTAATTTCCACACTCTCGAGAATCGATGTTCATGAATCAATACATCGTTACGTGCCAAGGAGCCACCCTCTGTGTGACCTGGCAATTGAGGTCACGAGCTGAGAACCTGGGTCAATTCCAGCTTCAGCCCCCTGTGGTTAAACCGGGTTCTCAAGTGAAGAAGAAAGTCTCATCCCAGACACCAATGACTGGACACGAACAAAGTCTCGTAATCACTGGTCCCTCAATTTGGCTCATTGCATTTCTAAGATTACCACGATTCAGATTAATTGCTCCTGAACAAACACAACCACTATTGGCACCGCACTTAACACCCGTGGCGCGTGTGTGGATACATCGGTTTGTTTGTTTTCCAGTGACTTCAGACTTAACTCGGTGATGTCATCTTCCTAGGACGATCTCTGTACAGGGAGGTGAACTGCTGGCTGTAATCCGTCAGCATGGTTCACGCCACGAGTGAGAGCACTCGATAATATGTGGTCTACTCTTCCACGCTGAACAGACCTTAGGAAGCACCCACACTTTACCCCACGATACACGCCCGAGGTTGACTCAAACCTCCGATTCTCACGGTTGGCTATGTACAGTGCGATAGAAGGTGAACGTACATACACAAATAAGTTCTACATACATACAAAGAGGTTCTACATACATACAAAGAAGTTCTACATACATACAAAGAAGTTCTACATACATACAAAGAGGTTCTACATACATACAAAGAGGTTCTACATACATACGAGCCTCTGGATTGCCAGTAGCCAGTGCTGCCCGTGACACTTCGTCTACACACGGGACGTTGTAGACGGTGAGGTTGGGCCTGCCGCTATTTCTCAGGTAGCTGGAACACCTCCTCAGTCGGCCAGGGCTTCTGGCGAGGTCTGGCTGGACTGGGCCACCAATGCTACCAGAGCAGTAGCGGCCATATCTCTCGTGCACGTGGGAGGGGGCGGGGAGAGTGGGCGGGGGAGTGGGCGGGGGTTCGGGGCGGGGTGCTCGCTTGCTACTTTCATCAGCTGGGACCAGGCTGGCGTGCGTTTGAATGGCGTGCATCTCGCGGGTGACAAATAACAACAAGGCGGTGTTCAGGGGGCAAACCAGGTCCACGATAGGCGCTGATATCAAGCACGTGGGCCATACTCGCTAGCCGGCAACTGGGCAGTGCAACAGATGTTCTTGTTTGGACCCAGCGTGCATCATCGATGTTGTGTGGATACAGTGGTAACGGACCAACGTGCTGGTGATGATTACCAGGCCATGGGGTGCACAGTGATAGAGTGGCGTAGTACTGACCACACCACGCCCTCGTACGCCCCACCGGCCTTGCTATACATTTCCACATGATACGCTACTTCGTTGAGCTCTCATTTGGAGCCAGGTCGCTTCTGAAAAATAGCGATACCTGGTACGATAAAAAAAACGTATTTTAGTTTAATAGGCGCTCGCAAACAGAACTTTCCCCACGTCTGTCAAATACTATTCGGGGGATATTTGGTCAGAGTCGATACATTCTGCGTGACTGCTTGTGTGCGTGTTTTGTCCTGAATACTCGCCCGCCAAGGGCACATTCCTGGCAGTCTACGGAGACTGTCTTGGCTGGATGGCATTGTACCGACGGGCTTTGGTGAATGAATGAAGATTGCACGTGCGTTGAGACGTACACAAGCAAGCACACGTGAGCGTGTAGATGCGCAGCACTTTGCGAGATACGGGTGAAATGTGCTTTGAACGTATACATTATTATTATTATCATCATCTATTCCATGCTACACGATGTGGATTTGCCAGCATCTACATGCAACTCCAATTCAAGAGGCTGTACAGAAAGAATCGGCAGGGCTTATTTTGTAAGGAGATAGCCGAGCAGAGGCAGAGAGGAAGGTCGTGGTGCTAGGGCAGGGAGCCAACATCAAGCAATGTGGCACTGTGCGCGTCTGTGCATGGAAGGGTGCGAGAGGGGGTGGAGGGGGTGGAGGGAGGGGTGCGAGAGGGGGTGGAGGGGGCGAGAGGGGGGTGGACGAGTGGGGGGGGCCATGATGAGTTTGTTGTCTAAACTCGAGGCCTCATTTCTCAGTCGATATTTCCCGGAGCGCTTCTAGGGCTGGCATTGAGTTGGGATTATCCGCGTAACGCACTAACACGAGGGTGCAATGTCTGCATATGCATGATAATCCCATATTATTGTACCATATTTCCTATAATCATATGCCCTGGTTTAGGGCCAACTAAGGGGAGATGGTTGTGGGGTGCAAATGAATTCCGATTGAGTTGTGCGAGCAGCAGACTGACGACTGGGTAATAATAGACTGATTTAAAAATACATTATTATAGCTTCTAAAGTTAGTGGGGGGGGGGGGGGCTTCCGCGGGGGGCAGCGTCTGGGTTTGATAAAATGAACGGTGGCCAGGGGTGGGGGGCACGTGCTCCAGCAGCCGCCCCCCGCTGGGCTCGGGGTTCAGAGAGCGGCAGAGAGTGAGGGGGAGGCCGAGAGAGCGGGACTCAGAGGGGGATAGCGGGTGAGAGAGCTGTGGGAGAGTAGTGGGAGAGTTGGGTACATTGAAAGGAGGGCTGGAGGGAGTGCGAGCTTTACGTTGAGTGGGGGACCTCGAGAGAGAGTGGGACGGCTACAATGTGGTCGACGAGACAGAGCGCTGGAGGGAGTGAGCGAGAGATGGGGAGAGAGAGGGTGAGAGCAGCGAGTGCTTTGGACAGAGGGAGGAGCGGGGACGAGGGGACTGGGAGCGCGTCTCTGCGCGCCGCCGCTAACGCAGAGTGACGTTTTGATCGCTGCGAACAAAGATCCGCGCAGAGCCGCACGGCGCATGCGCGGGGGTGGGGTGGGGCGCAGGATTGGGCTGCCGCGCTTCGGGCGATGGGATCAGTGGGCTGAGTCTTGTCGGGCGATGGGGTTGGCGGTAGGGTTAGGATTATATTAAGGGTAGGGATACATGGCTATGGATATAGCGTTATGGATACCCTCTAATCCTATAGACCCCCCTCACAACATCTCAACGTTTATTATGATTTATTTAACATTCTAAAATGCCAGCCAGTCATAATCCACGTCTGTATGTGTACTCTAGAAGGCTTATAAATATTTAATTAGCGCAAACACATAGCCGAGTCAAATAATAGTTCATAGAATAATTAGAACAATACAAAAATTTACGATTTCGACTGCAGGTAGGTGACCTCGGGAAGACCAAGTACCGGTCCAGATAATCGTCTCTGGTGTTGACCGTGGGCGGGAATCGAACCCGGATGGCCGGGTTCATAGCGCGGTGCGCTAACCGCTGTGCCACCGCTCCCCACTCAATACACACACATGGGCAGTGCAGTAATCAGCAAATAACGGCGCCTGTCGTCAACACGCGGGGAGTTTACGACACCTCGGCAGGGGCACTCCGCGTGACGAGGCCACGGAGTGTCCCGCGCTCCAAGCGACGCGCGCGCCTCTGCAGCAGCAGCACCGGGGAACTGCTCTCGTGCCGCAGTGCACGAACCACGACACTGCCGCCGCCCCCCCCCCCCCCCCCCCCCATTATATACAATACCCCCGTGTAGCCTTACACACTGCTGGGGCAAGTGTTGCTAGCGAGCAACTCGTCAGGTCGGGATTGGCCACGCGACAGAGGTTATCGTGACCGGCACCGCCCCGCATGCACGGCAGTCTTTGCACTCTAACACGGTAACACGCACGGTGCTTTAACGCAATACGCTACACGCGCGCGCACGTTCGAGTTGATATAAAACAAAAACGTGGAGCCCTTTGTCAATCCACCGCTGGTTGAAGGTGGCGAGTGATATCTCAACCTATATTGGGCCTCCCCTAGGTCAACTCAGCCTTAAATAGGTCCCCGGCGCTGTGTCAACATCCGCGCTGGGGAGACAAAGGCAGCCGGGCGTGCAGTGCCTCTTGTTGGCAGCAGCACCCTCGCGCGCCGTGCCGGCCTTCACTGGCGCTCGCTAGCAGCACTCTGCCTCACAAGACGACTGTCCACAAAAATGCATGCGGCTAATTTGATGTTTTCTAAATAAAGATATATTACATACAACAAACATTCATTACAAACATCACCAGCAGCAGCCATGCGCAATCCACTGCTGGATGAAGGCCTCCCCAAGCCATCGCCATGCGTCGCGAACCTACGACACAATAATAATAATAATCCATCCGGTAACTGCACGCGCATTGACTTCAACGCGAAGCCCGACTCTTTACAGATACCGATTAAACGATTTGCCGAAAAAGACGAGCGAACTGCTTTTTTGTGTTTAGTTTGTTGTCCTTCCCCCGCACCTCCGATTATCAGGGTTCGCTACGTTCAGTGCGAAAGAGGTTCAACAAACACACGATCCATTCACAGCGCACAGGCAGAGTCGCTCACGAGGAGCGCGTCCCTGACCCCTCCGCCGTTCTGATTCGTGTCGGGATGCGCCGGCGTCGCGTGAGCCCCACGGCAGCGCGAGACCGCGGGGACGCGAGGGGAGGGGGGAGGGAGGGAGGGAGGGAGGGAGGGGAGGGAGGAGGGGAGGGGAGGGAGGGAGGGAGGGAGGCGACCCCCCGCGCGTCTCACGCGATGGCTGCGTCCCACGGAGCCCTCGCGACAAAATATCCCCTCGACACGCGCCCCATCTCGTCGCATCTCGGACGACGCCAAGCAGGCGTCAGCCTGGTTGCGTGGCACTTATAAGGGAGACTCACGCTCACACGGGAATCGTCCACAACTGAAATCCTGCTCGAATGAGCGTTGAGATGTGTGTCCTTATCTCCTGCTTACAGCCGTGCAAAGCCAGTTTTTGAAATTCCACATTACTTTGACGGGAGCAAGTCTATCAAGAGGACGACCACTGTTGATCTTCCACACAAAGTAGTACCAATTGTATCGATCCCGGAGGGAGGGATGATGTGCTGAGTCAATCCCCCCAAACCAGGAGTTGAACTCGTAGTCGTCTCAATTTCTAACCGCTCGCTCTACCGCGGAACCACGTGGCCGGTTGCGTGCCAATTTCCGTGGACTCTTAAATCTATCTGTGCGGGTATTTTGAGTGTTACTATCTCGTATTTGGGTGGAGGCTGTCTCTGGGCACTGGGTTGTACATCACGCGAGTTAAACTCTTCTTCATGGAAATGACCAAACGTCTCAATGCAGCAGGACCCTGTTGGGAAGTCTTGAGACTCGATTATCATCGTCTTGTACCCAAGCGCCCGGACTGTGTGTCTCGACATGTCAGATACAGCGTTGAAGCTTCGAGATTTAAAAAATAATGTTAAAATGGAGCTAAATCGCGTCACTATAACATCAGTGTCACTGCTACGTCACCCGTACATTGTCATCGTCATGAGCAGCAGTCATTGTCTATCCACTGCTGAATGAAGGCCTCCGCACGCCGCCGCCGCCATTCCTCGCTGCTCAGTGCTGCTACCGGTCCGTTTCACTCCCGCAGATTCCCGTTCACGATGTCGTCCGTGACGTCATCCGGGCGACTCGCGGAGTGCCTGGGGCCGTCCCCGGCTTCGTGTGCGCCCGGGCAGCCTCGGCGCGGAGGCTCGAGACGAGAGCTGCTTCTCGTGTGAGCCGCGTCGCATGCAACTGTGTGTAGTTTATATCCACTTTGTGACACGTATTTGTCATCGTGCATCTATAGATGTATTGAAATAGGGTCATTCGTTTGGCCATCATTCCGCTTATGGTTCGTGCCAGTCAGTGTGTATGTGTTGTGATTGTGCGTGTGCCGTGTCGGTCTCCGTAGGTGCTCGCTAATAGCACTTGCCCCAACAGTCTGTTAAGGCGAAAGGGGGGATCTTTCTCTGCGTGTTTTTGGAGGGCGGAAGCTGCCCTGGAGGACAAACACAACGTTTAACGGCGAGAGCGAATCGCTCGGCCACCACCGCCTCACTGCCATCTGCGAGTGCCAAAGCGGCCCACATTGAGCGGACAGCAAAGGAAGCGCAACGGTGCGCGTCGGGACAGGGTGACGAAAAGCGAGCGGGGATCGCGCGCCACTCCTCGTCCCCCCACTGCTGAGAAGGGCTCCAGACGCCTCCGATATCAGCGCCAAACAGAACAGTCCACATGTAGCACCGCACTCCTGCGGTACTTTAGAGACTGCATATATTCACATCGTTTGGTAGATTATTTTATTTTTTAAATAACCCTCATAACAATATAGTAGACGTGCTGCCTCAATCATTCCTTACCTGGTTATAAAAATGTATGTATCTGTAATACTAACACCCTGAGACCCGATGATATTCATGATGATGCATGGGGTAGTTGAGCTCTATTAATCACGCGCTTTGTATATTGTCCCTGAGAGCAGTGAATCATAGTTAATGAGAAGTGGACGTCGGCATGAGATTATGTTCCGTGGCAGAACTCACAAAATAAACGTCGAGACATCAGGTTTTTGTCAAATTAACATAAATGGCTTAAACTGTCAAACTTACTTATACGGTAACAATAACAACGAGTTATTTACCCAGGAAAGTCACACTGATTCCAAATACTAATTTTCAGGGGGGTGCTGTTCACATTGGGATGTTTGACCAACACCAATGGCATCGTGAGCGCGCGGGGCGAGCTCTGGGAGGAGGAGAAGGGAGCCGGAGAGGCCTGAGGACAGGCGAGAGCACACACGCTGCACATCGAGCAAGGCATTGGACCCAGGAATGTGTGTTTGTAAAATTCTCTATGTTTGTGTAGTTATATCAATGTGCGTTTACGTGTACAGTGTATGCATGTGTAGTAGTGATATATCCCTTTGTGTGTGGTTGCGTAAATGATGTATGGTTCGGGTACTACGCCACGAACCCGGTGACGAACATCTGAACCGGTCCTGGGCTTTTCTTCGGTCGACTCAGCCTCAGTGACCACCTGGCGAGGTGGGTGGACATTGCCATGAGGTAGACAAAGTCAGCCGGGCAGGGTTCTGGCCACCTACCCCCTCGTGTGCCATGCCGGCCTTCATAGGTGTTCGCTAACAGCACTTGCCCCAAGTCTGTTCAGTCGTTATGGGGGATCTTTGCCTTTGTGTGTGTATGCGTGTGTGTGTTTGTCTTCGTGTATGTATGGGTACCGCAGCATGCAGTGGTTGAGTAACTGATGTAAATCCTAAGGATGTTCTCGAATGACTCGACAGCTGATGTGTGGAGCACAGTCGTCCAGTAGAGGCTCACAACGATAGTGGAACAACTCGATAACGAACATTTACCAATGTCCCCCAAAGTCCACAGCGCGGTGGCTGATTTGTGTGTACACGCGATGTGCACACTCATGGTGCACACTCACAGTGCACACTCGCGGCGCACACTCGCGGCGCACACTCACGGTGCACACTCACGGTGCACACTCGCGGCGCACACTCACGGCGCACACTCACGGTGCACACTCACGGTGCACACTCACGGTGCACACTCACAATGCACACTCACGGCGCACACTCACGGTGCACACTCGCGGCGCACACTCGCGGCGCACACTCACGGCGCACACTCACGGTGCACACTCACGGTGCACACTCACAATGCACACTCACGGCGCACACTCACGGCGCACACTCACGGCGCATACTCACAATGCACACTCACAATGCACACTCACAATGCACACTCACGGGGCACACTCACGGCGCACACTCACGGCGCACACTCACGGCGCACACTCACGGCGCACACTCACGGTGCACACTCACGGTGCACACTCACGGTGCACGCCTGGCCTAGAGTTCTACAGCGCTGCTGCTGCTCCGAGTCTCTGGCTGCTCACAACACACGACGCTGTCGTCGGTGAACCGAGCAAATCGCCTCCCGTGGAGTGTGACACCGCACCCACCGGTTAGTCATACGTCTGCGCTCATGTGTGTGTGTGTACACGTGTGTGTGTGTACACGTTTGTGTGTGTACGCGTGTATGTGTGTACACGTGTACACGTGTGTGTGTGTGTGTACACGTGTGTACACGTGTGTGTGTACACGTGTGTGTACACGTGTGTGTGTACACGTGTGTGTGTGTGTACACGTGTGTGTGTACACGTGTGTGTGTGTACACGTTTGTGTGTGTACGCGTGTATGTGTGTACACGTGTACACGTGTGTGTGTGTGTACACGTGTGTGTACACGTGTGTGTGTGTACATGGCTAGTATATGAGTGAATATGCATGCGTGTATATATATGAGCGTGCGTGTGTGTGCCTGTATGTATCTATGTACACATAGACGGAATGGTAATGGGAAGCAGTAGCTCTCGTGGGTATCGCACTGGGCAAGGCACACTGCATGTGCACGTGTGTGTGTGTTTGTGTATGTATCTATATGGGAAGCAGTAGCTCTTGTGGGTATCGCACTGGGCAAGGCACACTGCATGTGCACGGTATATACAGACGGATGCCAAGAACTCCCTGTGCCGCTCCACAAGACTGTTTGGGCGAACACCCCGCCTGGCAGCCTTTGTCTCCCCACTGCTGATGTTACACACTGAAGCAAGTACTCATCTAAGGCTGAGTCGACCTAGGGGAGGCCAAGTACCGTGTCAGATATTCGTCACCGATGTTAGCTGTGGTCTGGAATCGAGTTCGGATTGCCGGGTTTTCTGTAATAATAAGAATTATTATTTAAGCAAGTAAATAATCATAATGATTATTATTTAAGCAGTAAATTGTAATTTAAGCAAGTAAATAATTATTATTATTATTTAGGCAGTAAATAATCATTATTGTTATTATTATTTAAGCAGTAAATAAACCAGAGAACCCAAATAAAACCCCGCGCTCATACGGGGAGATGAGACTCCTTGCACAGACATTGCTCCTCGAATGTGAATCTCGTGGGAAGTTACGTGGACACGATAGTCGTGCCTGCGAGTTATATATGTGTGTGTGTATATGTGTGTGTGTGTATATGTGTTTGTGTATATATGTGTGTGTGTATATATGTGTGTGTATATATGTGTGTGTATATATGTGTGTGTGTATATATGTGTATGTGTGTGTATATGTGTGTGTGTGTTGGCTGGGTCATGTAGCCCGCATGCCCAGCCACCGCATGCCTAAACAGCTTTTGTTCGGCCGGATCGAGGGGGCTAAACGGGCGCGGCACGGGCTAGAGAAGAGATGGAGTGATGTGGCACAGGAGGACGTGGAGCTGAGTGGACTTGCCGATGACTGGTACCAGCGGTGTCAAGATCGGCCTCAGTGGAGGAGGCTCGTGAAGGACGCTACTGGGCAGTTGGAGGCAGTCGCCCTCCAACAACAACGGAGGGCGGAGGAGCGACGCTCACAACAACGAGCGGAGCGCCGGGTGGCTAAAGCACAGCAAGTTGGCACAGTAGGGGGCACAGGTGGTGGTGCATCAGCCAGTCATCTCGGTCATCTCGGTCAGTCGACCCGTGGCACCTGGGTCTGCCCCGTGACCTCCTGCCAGCGGGCGTTCGACACTTCACGTGGCCTCAGGGTGCACATGGCCTGGCACAAGCGTCGTGGTGACGTCACCGCCACTTAGTGGCGAATGGCGGTTGTTGTTGTTGTTGTGTGTATATGTGTGTGTTTATGTGTGTGTGTATATGTGTGTGTGTATATGTGTGTGTGTATATATGTGTGTGTGTATATGTGTGTGTGTATATATGTGTGTGTGTATATGTGTGTGTGTATATGTGTGTGTGTATATGTGTGTGTGTGTATATATGTGTGTGTGTGTATATGTGTGCGTGTATATATGTGTGTGTGTATATGTGTGTGTGTATATATGTGTGTGTATATGTGTGTGTGTATATATGTGTGTGTGTATATGTGTGTGTGTGTATATGTGTGTGTGTATATGTGTGTGTGTATATGTGTGTGTGTATATGTGTGTGTGTGGCCATGGCGGTAGGCACGCGCACGTCGTGAGGGACAAGGGGCGCGTGAGGGTGCCGCGTGAGGGTGCCGCGTGAGGGTGCCGCGTGAGGGTTCCGCGTGTGGGTGCCGCGTGTGGGTGCCGCGTGAGGGTGCCGCGTGAGGGTGCCGCGTGAGGGTGCCGCGTGTGGGTGCCGCGTGAGGGTGCCGCGTGTGGGTGCCGCGTGAGGGTGCCGCGTGAGGGTGCCGCGTGAGGGTGCCGCGTGTGGGTGCCGCGTGTGGGTGCCGCGTGTGGGTGCCGCGTGAGGGTGCCGCGTGAGGGTGCCGCGTGAGGGTGCCGCGTGAGGGTGCCGCGTGAGGGTGCCGCGTGAGGGTGCCGCGTGAGGGTGCCGCGTGTGGGTGCCGTGCAACGCGCAGACGTCGGCACAGGGGCCGCGGGGGGCGTCCGTGGACGCTTCGGCCGCGCCCTGTCCCAAGCCTCCCTCCCATGCGCGTTCGTGTTCTACCGAGTGTTCCTCGCATGACGTCCGACGTTTCGCTCCACGTGCCGAGAGCTTCAGCTGGTGAAGAAGCTCCCGCAACGTGGAGCGAACGTCAAAGAGAAGACAGACAGAGTCCACGGGGCACGCAGCAGCAGTCACACCACGGCGGTGCGACTCCAGCTCATTTGTATAACAAAATAATAATAATAATAGTAGACGATGTTATGTATCCGTGTGTTTAACAATAAACGGATTTAATAATAATGCAATAGTTAAATGGCGTGAAAGTTATACCGACTGTGTGTCAGTGTCTGTGTGTCAGTGTCTGTGTCAGTGTGTCTATCAGTGTGAGTGTGTCAGTGTCTGTGTGTCTGTGTGTGTCAGTGTGTCTATCAGTGTGAGTGTGTCAGTGTCTGTGTGTGTGTGTCTATCAGTGTGTGTGTGTCAGTGTGTCTATGAGTGTGTGTGTGTCAGTGTCCGTCTGTCTATCATGCCTAAACAGCTTTTGTTCGGCCGGATCGAGGGGGCTAAACGGGCGCGGCACGGGCTAGAGAAGAGATGGAGTGATGTGGTACAGGAGGACGTGGAGCTGAGTGGACTTGCCGATGACTGGTACCAGCGGTGTCAAGATCGGCCTCAGTGGAGAAGGCTCGTGAAGGACGCTACTGGGCAGTTGGAGGCAGTCGCCCTCCAACAACAACGGAGGGCGGAGGAGCGACGCTCACAACAACGAGCGGAGCGCCGGGTGGCTAAAGCGCAGCAAGTTGGTACAGTAGGGGGCACAGGTGGTGCATCAGCCAGTCATCTCGGTCATCTCGGTCAGTCGACCCGTGGCACCTGGGTCTGCCCCGTGACCTCCTGCCAGCGGGCGTTCGATACTTCACGTGGCCTCAAGGTGCACATGGCCTGGCACAAGCGTCGTGGTGACGTCACCGCCACTTAGTGGCGAATGGCGGTTGTTGTTGTCTGTCTATCAGTGTCTGTCTATTATAATGTTAACCTGTTCTATTATAATGTTAACGTGCTCTATTATATTTTGTTAACGTGTTCTATTGTATTGTGCCTGTCTCTCTGGGTGTCTGCCTGTCTATATTCCTGTCCCGTTGCACGTCTGTCTCTGCTCTCGACTAATGAGTTCAGTGTTGTTATCGTCTCTTCGAGTAGCGTGTCTCGGCAGACACAGCCGAGAGCAGCGTGCATGGCTCGTGATGAAAAGAAGCTGAGTTCGGTCTCCGCTCCGGGCGCAGCCAAACGGATCCGCGCTCCGAACGCAGCGACGCGCGCTCGCGAGCCCACGCGGCTGTGCGCTGCGTCTTAAATCGTTCCTTGCCGTCAAGTTTGTACGAATCGCTCAGGAAATGTGGCCGCGTGTTTGGCCGATTGGTCGGGATGAGGGTGAATCTTAACCCGAAGTCGTGGCACGTGTCAGTCAGTTAGGCGGACAGACGAACAGCCACGCACACGCACACCCGGACTGACACACAGTCGGATAGGCAGACTCACAGGCAGGCAAGACAGTCACACAGACAGACGGACCAACAGCAAGACACACAGTCAGTCGAACGGCTGGACAGACGGGCAAAGCGCGGGCGAGGCCATAGCCAATTACCCCCAGTGCCATGTAGGAACGTATTTGTCTGAACATCTAAATGCGTGTGTGTATATGTGTGAGTGCATTGTCTTCTCATCAGCATCGTAGTGCTACGTGGAAGCAACCCTGGCCTGTCGCTCCGTTCGAAGCTCCAGGTTTTCTCCACCACCGTGATGCCCTCCCTGCTCTATACTTGCAAAACCTGGACCCCTCTGAATGAGCATCTGCGCCGGTTTAGAACATTCAGGCTGGCCTGCATACGACCCATCCTGGGTTTCACCGGACTGGACTGTAGGAGGAGCTCACAGATCCTTCAATGAAAGATCTGGACACAGCCCCAGTCAGTGAGCACCTCCGCCAGGCGAGGCTGCGTTGGCTGGGTCATGTCGGTGAGCCTTCGACAATTCACGTGGCCTTAAAGTGCACTTCACCTGGCTCAAGCGCCATGGCGATGTCACCGCCACTTAGTGGCGAACTGCGGCTGTTGTTCAGTTACAGCACTTGCCCCAACAGTCTGTTAAATTCGATGCGGTTGATGTTTGTATTTTTGTGTATGTGTGCACATGTGTTTGTATTTTTGTGTATGTGTGCACATGTGTATGTATTTGTATGTATGTGTATGTATGTGTATGTATGTGTATGTATTTGTATGGGGAGCGGCAGTGTAGCGGTTATCACGCTGCACTAGGAACCCTGTGAACCGAGTTCGATTCCGGAAACCACCAGCGACGATTATCTGAAGCGGTCCCAATATCATCTCAGCCTCACATGAGTACCTGATGGGTGTGTAAATATCGCCACTAGGGAGACAAAGGCGGTCGGGCGTGATGCTGGCCACCCACCCCCTCATGCGTCGTGTCGACCTTCATAGGCGCTCACTAATAGCACGTACGGTGCTAAAGAAGTTCAACATACATACTTGCCCCAACACGGAGTCAGGGTTAGGGGTGGTCGCCTATGGACCGCGTGGCTCTGTTGATCTTTGTGAAAAAAATGTAACGCCACGGTTTTGTTGACGACTTGTATGTTTTGTTCAACGATCACTGCTTCCAACAATTGCATAGCACCCACAAACCTGACCGCTGTCTGTGTCTGCTTGCCATGTACATAGAGATTGATGTACTGTGTGTGTATATGCAGTAACATATACTTGAAGTGTGTTGATGTGTGTAATCTAATATATTTGTACGCTGAAAGCGGAGACGTGTGTGCATGTGTGCTTATGTGTGGATGAGTGTGTCCGTGTGTGTGGCTGTATGCAATTATGTGTGTGCGTGTGTCTTGTAGATGTGCGTGAATGTGCACGTGGAGTTGCATTCGTGTGTACGTGTAACACATTTCATACAATAACAAATGTCTCAGGATGTTAGTGAAAGTGCTGCTCGTGAGCCCCTGTGAAGGTCGGCACGAGGCACGAGGGGTGGCGTGGCAATAACCACGCCCCAGCGCCTTTGTCTTTCCCCATTGCCGATGTGTGTAACTCGGGTCTCTGGCTTCGCAGGGCAGTACATGCGTCACTCCACTACCGCGCCCCACATGCCCACACACACATACACACACATACACATACACACACATATACACACACACATACACACACGCACATACACACACACACATAAACATACACACATACACACATACATACACACACACACATACACACACACGTACACACACATACACACACACATACACCCACACATACACACATACACACATACATACACACACACATACACACACATATTCACACACACATATACATATACACACACACATACACACATACACACACACACATACACATACACACATACACACATACACACACACACATACACACACACACATGCCCACACACACACATAACCCATTACACACAAAGTGCTTGCCACAAATGAACCACAATACCTTGTTGATCTCGTCAAAGAACATAAACCATCACGCGAATTCCGGTAAAATCATCACAGCGGCTTTTGGCGAGTCATCGAACAAAGACGGCCACCGTATTGCGCGCTTTCAAATGCGCTTCTGCGGCTGTCTGGAATGCTCCTCTCTCCGATATTAGGAAGCCACTGGAGCTATGCACTTTTAAATCATCTAGATTAAAAACGCATGTCTTTAGAGCTGCTTTTTGTGTTTAGTTTGTTGTCCTTCCCCCGCACCTCCGATTAGCACGGTTGGCTACGTACGGTGCGAAAGAAGTTCAACATATATACATCAACACGGTATAGACACAAAACCAGACAGATGTGTGCCTATAGCCGTAACTAATTCGCACATACATGACTCGCCATTCCCTAGCTATATTATTTCTCTCGACGTGAGCTTATTCATCGAATAACATCGCACACTGATTCTCGATGTAGCATCCCACAAAATATTTAATAATCATAACATTCGCCTCCTTGTCATATACAGTTATGGTTCACGTGGAGGAACAGATGCGCGGAGGAAAATGTCTGATGTTTACTTTGTATAATATTCTCCAAAACGACGCGAATTATTATTCTGTGCTTGATGAATATAAAACGGATCTCGGATAGACGCATGTACCGATAGATAGACAGATAGACGGACGGATATTCATATATACGCAGATAAACAGGCAAGTAAATTAATATATCGATAGACAGATGCAAATATAATTAAGACGTGGATTTTAATACATTTTCCGGGAAAAAAACTGTCGTTAGTCTGTTGACAGAATCATATATGAAATGTGACACATTTTATAATTTAAATGTTTCATTTAATAAACGAATTAATAAATATGGAGGAATGATTGCGTCCTATTGCTCAGACCCTACAACCACCTCTACAATTTAACCCGTACACGCGAAATGCACAAATCCACACCGAGCATGCAAATCGAAATTCGTCTTTTTTCATATTCACGAGATGTATAAATAATTGAATGCATAGTTTTTAGTGTCCGATATATACCCCGTGTGCACGCGGGGGTGCGTGAACACGGGGTGCACGTGGATGCATATACGTTTCCACGTGTGTGTTTGTGTCTCCACGTATATGTGCCTTAATGCGTGTGTGTGTCTGAACCGGTCTTGGACCTGTCCTAGGTCCACTCAGCCTTAAATGAGTACCTGGTGCGGTGTGTAAACATCGTCACTGGGGATACAAAGGCGGCCGGGGATGGTACTGGCCACCCACCCCCTCGTGTGCCGTGCTGGCCTTCATAAGTAATCGCTAACAGCACTTGCCACAGCAATCTGTTAAGGCTATATGCGGGATCTTTGTCTTTTGTGTGTGTTTCCACGTGTGTGTCTCCTCGTGTATGTATCTTGACTTGTATGTGTGTCTCCACGTGTGTGTGTCTCCACTTGTATGTATGTCTCCACGTGTATGTGCCTCCACGTGTATATGTGTCTCCACGTGTATGTGTCTCCACGTGTATGTGTGTCTCCACGTGTATATGTGTCTTCACGTGTGTGTGTATCTTCACGTGTGTTTCTTCACGTGTGTTCACGTGTGTGTGTTCACGTGTATGTGTCTTGACTTGTGTGTGTGTATCTCCACATGTATGTGTATCCTCACATGTATGTGTGTCTCCACGTGTGCGTGTATGTGTCTTTACGTGTATGTATCTGTGTGTCATCGTGTGTGTCTGTTCATGCGTGTAACTCCGTGCTGGTGTGTTTGTGTGTCTTTCGGCTGTCGTGTGTGCGCGTGTTTGTGTATGGTGTGTGTTTAATTTGTATCACATGTACTGTATTATGTGCGTTGATAAATACAATTTCACGAAAGCTGAAATAAGCGTGGAGATTTGTGAATGACAGAGACTGGAATAGTAACGCGTGGAGCAGAGAACAGTTGAAGACCTCACAGTGACTCGTGGGGGACGCGTGGGCTCGGACACGACTCGTCACGGACAGAATGGACCATGATGGCCCCCGCAACTACGATTAGCACGGTTAGCTACGTACGGCGCGAAAGAAGTTCAACATACACGTACGTGCATGGCCGATGGGGCGAGAACGGTAACGGAATGGCTGCCAAAGGAGAGGAACACGCGTGAGAGGACGCTCGCCGCGGAGCGATGAGCTCAGCTCGTGTGCGGCTGATTCGTGCATCGTTACATCGGCAGAGGAGGCGTCGACGCAGCAGTGGATTGATCACGGCTAATGATGATGACGTTGTTCGTTGGTTACGCTTGCCTGTGCACGTACTATGATGGCAGCCACAAGCCGATTTGAACACGGACTACGATGGACGGATTTCCCTTGCCGTGACAATGGCAGTGACACGCGTGACGCCACGGGCGTGCAACACACACGACTGGCTTCACTGCACCTTGTTTGGTAAAGGCAAAGGTGCAGCCCTGCAATCGCTTGCTCACGCCACAGCTCGCTGTACATTCTTATTATGTGACATGGTACAAGCGACCCGCCACGATTCGTGTGTGAATATGACCATGCTAGAATAATAATACATATTTTCTGGTTGTAAATGTTTCCAGCGTAGTAGTAGTAATAATGTTTATAGCATGGAAGGGTTGGGGGTGAGGAGGGTAACGCCAACGAGGACAGGGGCGAACCTAACCCTGGACATCAAACGAGGGATTACTCGCCGCCGTGGGTTTGGGGTAACCCGGCAGCATTTCCTGAGCAAGCCTGGCTCTGCTGACGAGACCCAAAATGTGGAAACTGTTCCAGTGTTCGCTCGTTTAAACAAATTATGCTGGCTAACGTCAGGCCTCAAAGTCCTCCGGGCATAAACAACAAACGTTGTTTTATTATCGCGTAGATGGACAGAAGGCTGGTCGAATTATCGTGCTTAGATTCCTCCAATACCATGTATACAATGCGCATTTACATTGCATGAAAACTGCTCAGAAGGAGTGGGAATATCCATCCAGACAGAGAGATGGCCACATGGGGGAAGCGACCTTTCTTACCGGAGGAAGGCCGGTCCGAATAGCGCGTGCAGTACACCCAGGCAGGCCACAGCATGGCCTTTGAGCCGGGCTCCGCCGAAGCGCGGCTCGCCGCCGGGTCGTGGGCCGGGGTGAGGGCTCCTCTGCCTCCCGCGGGGTCCTCCGTGCACGAGTCGCTGTCGCGAGTCCCGCAGGACTCGGCGCCGACTCTGCCGCTGACCGCCTCTCGACTCTCACGTCGGGTGAGTCCGCCGAGCTGACCCGGCACCCTCTCGCCGCTCCGCACCCTCGCTTCCTCATCCTCCTCCTGCTGCTGCTCCTGCTGCTGCTGCTCGCGGCGAGCAGAGTTGGAGTCCTCCTTGCGGCGGCCGAACTCGGGCCTGAGGATGTTCTCGATGAAGAAGTTCGTGACCCTGCTGGGCGGGGAGGGCATGGCTGGCGAGGGCTGCTGCGGCTCCGCGTCGCCCCGCGGGGGGCTCCCCCCCGCTGCGCCGTTTGCCATGGGGGGGGCGGCGGAGAGCGCACCCTCCTCCACCGCGGGTTGGGGGTCTGCGTGTCTATCTGTGTGTCTGTTTGTGTGTCGGTCTATCTACGTGTGCGTGGCTGTCTGTATTTCGACGTCTGTCTGTATCTATATACCTATTCGATTATCCGAGCGCGTTTGTGGACGTGTGTGTGTCTGTCTGCCCGTCTGTACGTGTGAATCTGTGTGTATCTAGCCGTATGCCTGTGTACATGCGTCTCGATGTTTGTGTGTGTCCTTGTCTTTTTGCGTATATATCTGCGTGTATATATGTGCTTGGATGTGTGTCTCTATCTTTGTGTATCCGTCTGTGTAAGTATGCTGTTTGTGTGTGCCTCAAAATCTACATATACATCTCTGTGTACGTATGTGCATGTATGAATATGGGTTGGCCTGTGCACCTAGCCTGGCACAAGCGCCGTTGTGACGTCACCACCATTTAGCGGCGAATTTCGATGTCTGTTGTTAGTCTGTGTGTGTATTTCTGGGCGTGCATACGCGTGTCGACGTTTGTGTCTGTACGCGTGCATCTGCGTGTATGTTTGAGTCTGTGAGCGTCTACCTGTGTGTGTCCGTGAGTGACTGACGGTCTAACACAGACAGAACACACGCGCACACAACCAGCGCTCGCACATGGACAGACAGACACGGACAGGACACGGCACAAGAGCGATCACACAGACAGACATGACCAAGAGGACTCGCACAGACAGACGGACATACACACGCAGTCATGCGCACAAGCACTTAGAGATAGCACACAGACACAGTTACACACAGACGCACAGAGTTATACTGACAGAGAAACACGGACACGTGTAGACACACACAGGCACACACATGTTCACACGGACACATGTAGACACACACAGACACACACATGTTCACGCGGACACATGTAGACACACACAGGCACACACATGTCCACGCGCAGTCTCGCGCTCCCTGCCCGTCTCCGGCACTCCGCACGCAGAGTCCCCTCCCGCCTCTCCCCGCCGCGGACGGGAGAGGGGAGCCCAGTGGGGGTCCTCGCGGCCGGGGAGTTCCCTGGTCCCCTCGTCCCCCCGTCCCCTCGCCCGGCTCAGCTCCGGCACCCCGAGTCCTCCCCGCGCGTCACCGCGAGCCCACGAGAAATGCAAATGAGGTCCCCTTGGTCTTCATGCGCCTGATCTTGTTCACTTCGCCACGGGGCCTCCTTGAGCTGACGCGTGCGTGTGCACACACGCGTGTACAGCAGCACATGCAAGCACACGCATGCGTGTGCACGCACACGCTCGCGTCTGCCGCTCGCTCGTCGAGCCGACAGGATTCGTGGTTGGCGGTGGTTGTGGCGAGCGGGTTTTTAAATCTTCACTTCGCCGGGGAGGGAGGGAGCTGCTGATTTCCACACGACCACCACAACCACGACTACCGCAACCAACTCCCACCACCCACAAACAACCACCGCCTCTTTCTCCTCCCACCTCCCTCCCTCCTCCCTCCCACCTCCATCCTCGGGACGTTCTCGAGCCCAAGCCGCCCCCCTCACGTTGGCCACGCGAGGAGATAAATAATTAAATGAAGCGCCACTTCCCCTCGCCTATTTCTGAGCGCTGACGGAGACACGTGGCCTCTGCGGGGGATAGGGCGCCGGGAGGGTGGGTGGCAATCATATATGGACACACACACGCGTGCACGTGTGCGTGTGTGTGTTGTGTACACGTGTGACTATATGTATGCGCACATGTACGCGTACGAGTAATTCAGATACTTGTGCGTCAAGAGTTACTCCACTGCTGGATGAGAGCCTCCCCACGCCGTCCAGGTCAAGGGGGTTATTTGGCCATACTGCCCCACTCTCGTCAGAGCGCGTTGGTGAACCCTGGTAGCATGGACCGCGGATGGGGGGGGGACAGTACAGTATAACTATTTATTTAACTGCACTGCCCTCTGCTGCCCAATACGTAACCCCCACAGGGCCCTGAGGCAGCCTTGGCCACCCATCACGGGAGTATCCAGGCCCAACCTGCTTCGCTTGTGCTTAGATCTCTCCAGATTGGGCGCGTCGGCAAAGCACATTAACTTCGTCGTAGGCACTAAAGAGTACACAACTACACATTATACACACCGTATTATATACACACACAGACACGTCTACATAGACACATACACATATCTTCTGTCACAAACTCCTGGGGAAAGTGCTGTTTGCGAACACACAAGAGGGTGGGTGGCCAACACCATGCCCGACCGCCTTTGTCTCCCCATACGCACATATATTTATAACGAATACGTACGCGATAATATGCAACTATGCAAACACACGCACTGTTATATATACACAAACATATCTGCACGTATGCACACATTGAATTATACAACAGCCGACATTCGCCACGAAGTGGCGGTGATGTCACCACGGCGCTTGCGCCAGGATAAGTGCACATACACACAGATGTGTACACTCATTGCACGCAAATAAACCAAAATACACGTACTAAAATGCACACGTGTATATAAAAGATTTGTTGAACGACAACCAGTAACCGTCTGTATTATCGATGTTTGTGTTTGTTCCAAAAGTCAGGAACCGATCACCATGTCCTGTGGAACGCTATAAATGAACGGCATGGCGCGTGCGACTCTGATTGGCCGACCGCAGCGCAAGGGACAGCGACCTCCACGTGGGCCGGGGTGAGTCCCCACATGGCGATCGAGCCGCGGCCCTGCAACGGCTTGCTCACGCCACTGCTGGTGGAAAGGCCTCCTCCACTCGAGGAAGCTCGAGAGAGTATTTGGTCTACTCTTCCACGTTAACACCACCAAACGCACCACCGCAATTACACACGAACAATATTTAGGCCGATCGACGATTTGCGAAGCGCCACTGACACCGCTGGGGGACAGCGACACGGCGGTTGAAGAAACGCGGCCGTCGTCCCAACTGCGGCGCCGGGAACCTGACACCGAGCCGCGTCTCCGTCTGGATCGCACTCCCAGCGCGCTGCTCGCCGTTGTTACACCGCCGTGGCCGCCCCTCCATGTCTCACTGTGACATGTGAACGCGTCCTGCGTATTGCTCGAGACCACGGGCCGGCAACCTGCTGCTCGGAGCCGCACGCCGCGGCTCTTCCAGGACCGCTTCGCGACGTTCTTTATTCAGGAGCCACCAGCTCGTGCCCACCGCAGCGCGCCGCGGCTCTTGAATTATTGCGGGGTTTTATTCTTACCGAACTCGAAAAAATTGAATCTTCGTGTTCTGTTTGGTTTCCTACACCTGCTGTAGACTTTCTAATTGTACGGCAAACCGGCAACCGGATTTCACCGATTATTTCATTCGGTTACCGGTAATGCAATAAACCGATTGTAATCGTCGTACCGTATAACACGCATGTATGCATACACATAGTAATAACACATATGTGTACACACGTGGCACGCACATATACCCAATACAAATACAGTATATACCGGTATACATACACAGACGCACTTGTAGGTACACATTAATAAATCCCCCGTATAGCCTTTAACAGACTGATGGGGCAAGTGCTGTTAGCGAGCATCATCAATGAAGGCCGACACGTGACATGAGCGGGTGGGTGGCAGCACCACGCCTGGCCGTCTTTGTCTCCCCAGTGGTGCTCATGTTGACTCCCCGCAGCAGGTAGTCTTCTCAGGCTAGCTCATACAATCGTCACTGATCTGCACCCTTCGTGGAAATCGAACTCAGGTTGTTGTGATACATACACGTGTATGTATGTTCCACATATTCACATACAGACATTTACATACATCTATTAACGTGTATGAACACGCACAGACGTACGCTCTAAATAGACACACACACGTGTGTACATGCATATATAGTACAGTACACGTAAACACACACACGTGTACGTACATGTGCTGACACACCCTGCATACGTACAGCAGGATATGTATACACACAAGGGGTTGCACTGGAAAGTGCGGCGTGTTGATGTCACGGCCTCGTCTCCGCCTGGCTCTCTTCCTTTGCCCGTTCAGGGCGCGCACCGCGGGCACCAAGACGGCCGCTCCCTGCCGACTGCTGCCCGACGCAGCCGAGAATGCGCCCCGGGCGATGCACGCGGAGTGCGGCCTCGAGACGCAGACGCAGGGAGGGGGACCCCCAGCAACCTCTCAGCTGGTGACTTTACACCACGAGTAACGACAACGACAACAACAACCTGTGGTGACGAGAAACAACGACGACAACGACAACAACGACAACTTGTGATCCCAGCAAACTGGGACTTCACTCTCCCACCTGCACGTTGAGTCGCACCCTACTCCACGGGAACGCACAGAATCAGAATGACGCACACACTTCACAGGGACTGAAGTGTCATTGTATTTGTATCTACACGTACTATATACGCACACATGTATACACGTGTATACATAGTTGGACATAATATACATACATATAGACTCACAAATAAACAGAAACATAGACGTAAATCAACTTTAGACACCGCATTACATAACCAAAGAAAGCATTTTCAATGTGTTGGAGCAAGTCCTGTTCGTGGGAACCTATACAGGCCACACGGACTGGAGGTCTGTACGTATGTATATTGACTGGCCTTTTGCCCGTCCAAGGACGGGTTGTATTGCAGTGAATCTGAAACTTGCAAGCGAAAAGCAGACCGCGACGTGATAGCCATTGCATCAATGCGTGTGCAATGTGTAAGGGCGCCGTGACACAAATCTATTGCATTTAAAGGTTATAATCCCTTGTTCATCGTGACGTCCTTTTTACTTTGATGTCTCAACAACAGCGTGACGGAGATCACGTGACGTGAGGGTTCTGCCTTTGTAGTGAGGGTTGTGAGTTGACGCCGAGGAGGGGGGAGGAGGCGCCTCGCTCCCCATGTGGAGTGACGTCAGCCGCTAATTGTTATTAATGGCGGGGGCTATTTGAAGGACGTCACCTTATAATGATTATTAATGAGGGGGGCTGTTCTATGTGGAGTGACGTCACTCGCTCATTATTATTAATGAGGGGTGGGGGTGTCCATGTGGAGGACGTCACCTGCTCATGAATATTAATGAGGGGGGCTGGTCGCTGTGGAATGAGGTCACGAGCGTTAAGGA
Organism: Lampetra fluviatilis; assembly: GCF_964198595.1. Lineage (NCBI taxonomy): Eukaryota > Metazoa > Chordata > Hyperoartia > Petromyzontiformes > Petromyzontidae > Lampetra > Lampetra fluviatilis. Next base: position 153,088 of record NC_136276.1, on the reverse strand, counting down.
CAGACATTCCTGGGTGATTCTAGTGGGTATGAAGGCACGCGTATGTAGTGTAACACATCCATAGCCTGCGTCATCATCATTATCATCATCAGCCATGATCAATTAACTGCTGAATGAAGGCCTCCCCATGCCGCCGCCACCTCTCGCGATCCCGCGATGTGATAGCCCATTGATCCGCTGCTCATTAGCGCGGCTCATCGCTCCATCTCCGCGCTGGATGCCCTTTCAGAAGCATCCCATTCCTCGGCTGCCGCTCCGTTATCCCCAACCACACATCCCACGTCCCTTTTGATCACGACGAGTGCTGTCCGAGCGCACTTCTACTCACGACTTGAACGATGTCATTCACCTGCGTGTAGTGTTAGCTCACCCTGTGCTCCGCGTCCTCTCTCGCGGTGTCATTCCAAGTCTGCTTCTCTCTCCGCTCCTTTGCGCACTTTGCTGTTGTTGTTCCTCACAATGCATCCACGGTGCTTCACAGCAGGTAGCACGCACTCATTAAACTCGATCTTTTAAATATATAGTTCCGTGTTAATTATTATTAACTTGCTCTCGTCCACACAAGTAGGTATATATATATTCTTGGGCCTTTCGGTAAAGTCGGTAAAGTCACGTAGACAGGTTCAAATACAATACATGACTTTACCCAAAGACCAACGAATATGAATTCCTGCAATCACGAAAGCTTTAAGTCAAGCTTTAAGTACGTATATATACACATGTTCACTGTATAGCCAAACACATGTATGTATGCATATGTATATATACTGTATGTACATCATCTGCAGTCACAAATGTGATATCTCGCGAGGCGACAGCTGATTCACTGGGACACTCGATTCCGCCTGCCGCCCGTCCACCCAGCGGCGAAGGAGGTGGGTGGGTGGGTGAGTGGGTGGGTGGGTGAGTGGGTGGGTGGACCACAGCGAGTCGACGATGTCGCGTGTGCTGGACCATGTATGGTAACATTATTCAGGTGTGATACGTACATTACTGTAGCGTTATGTTTATATCGTGAATATTACATACGTACATACACTTATCGCGTACGTAAACATATACTCACATGTATGTACACAGACATGCACACGTTTATGTACTAGTGTCTATGTTATTGTACTACTGTCTATGTTGTTGTACTCGTGTCTATGTTATTAATTTTAGTGACCCAGTCACTCTTGCAAATGAGACGCATCCTGGTCTCTTGAGTTATCTCCTGGTTACACAAAATAGAGGAGCTGTACACATACAGCACACGCCAAACACAAAGATCCCTGCATGGTTAAGAAATACAATGGTGGCAAGTGCAGTCGGCGAGCGTCAATCAAAGTGTGACTCTTGGCAAAAATAGACTTAATATATCCTCCTAAAATGCCGTGCGCATGGAATAAAATGACAAACATTTAGAAAATAATGTCAAAACAAGGCACACAACGAATATTGCATCAGAAACGTGGGCACTTGCAATCAAGTTTAACAAACGCTAAAAAGTGCGCAAAGAGGCACGTAGAGGTGCACGCTTGGAATTGCAGAGAAAGGGACGGGGAGGCAAGAAATACGGAGAGAACCAATGAAACTCGAGGCCTGTTTACTGCCGATCAGAGTGAGAGGCCTTGCGCAGAGCGCGTTGCCAGACGAGAAACGGGATGACAGCCAAACCGCTTTGTTTTTAAACCGCACGCGACGACGACCGCGAAGATGGAGCGGAGAGGTCCCGTGGGGTGAAACGCGTCACGTGATGCGCGTCGTGGCTTCATGCGGCCATGAGTGATGGCGACGGCGTGGAGGTGCCTTCATCCTGCAGTGTTTGGAGCATGGCTGATGATATATCTCGAAACACAACACAACAACAATAACAAGTTGGAAACACAGAAGACGTTTCTCCAACACATGAATGTTACATGTGTGTAATTACATGTGTATACCAGTGCCGTGCCGGCCTTCATTGGTGCTCTCAACCCTCACTTGCCTCCAAAGTCAGTTAAGGCTATTCGGGGGGATCTTTATATTTGACAGTTCTGTATATGCGGCTGAGTGTTACGACAGTGGTGATCGCACTGTGGACCCGTTCCCCTTCGTTTGAATCCTCTTCACGGCTAAAATCAGTGGCGAGCGGACCTTGAATCGTAGCGAAGTATGGTCAAACAACCCCGACGACCGACATTGCGTTCGTAGGTAGGCCTCCATCCAGCAGTGGATTGACACATGACTGTATATGTGGTATTTATAAAGTATACATTCGTGTTTATTGAACGTGAAAAATCGTACTCACACATAAACAAAAGCACACATACACACCTGTGTAAATACATATGCACACATAGCCACAAAAACAAAGACGCACACATATATATACTCACTTGCACTCTTCTAGCATACATACACACACGCATACAATCCACATTCACCAAACATTACTATGGAGTGAAGTTACACCTCGGTCAAGGAAGTAGATGCGTTCTATAACGTCACTTTGTTGGTATAAACTTCGTTGCGAGAGGTAGATATAACATGGAAGGCATAGGGATGCGTTCCAGGACTTCGGAGAAGGGGGCTACAAGACGACAACGTTGCTGCTCAGTCACCTGCACTTTGTCTGCTTGGTCTAAAGCGGTCTCTACGGTGGACTGCACCAACCCCATGGACGCGCCACTTCACTTTGTTTTAATCTCCCGCCTCTAACCTCCTTATGATCGGCATTTTCCTTCCGCAAGAGGTGGATTTACACTGCACTTGTTGCCCAGTAAGGCTACGAGCACTAGATGGTTCGGTTGGATGACACAATGGGGGTAGTACAATCACTGTATCACTGCAAAAGACACGATCACATTGTACCAACACGGGGAGTTCGGGCGATGACAGGCAGGAGGGCCGGAAAACCTCTTGGCTGCTGAGGATGTCGCCTCAAGAAACCCCACTCAGTTGCGTCGACAGGACACGCGCACTGTTTAAAACGTTTGAATTGATTTGCATAATTTCAGGGTTTTTTTTTTTACAAAAGTAGGGGTGCGAGGGGCCCCTCCACGACCCACTTCGTTATAAAGGAGGTATTACTGTACATAACAAAGGAGGTATTACTGTACATAACAAAGGAGGTATTACTGTACATAACAAAGGAGGTATTACTGTACATAATGTAACAGGCTAGCCCTATCCCTCACCTCCAGTTCCGTAACAAGGGGACAGGCCGGTTAATAAAGACAACAATAATTGACGAGTATGGAGGCAATGAGTGTATAATCTGCGTTGTGTTCTGCCCTCCTCTTGGGGATCGAGTGACTCCACCACCGAGGCACACTAGAGGGTTGTGGAACTGCAACTCTTGATTTCAAAGTGTCCTGAGGAGCGTTCGTGCATCTGTAATTATGACCAGATGCACACCAATCGACCCCACGTTACACGACACACCCTGCTAAATCCCTGTACAGCGTCCAGCCCAATCTGAAAAGGTGCCCTGTCGCCTGCATTCATTCACTCCACTGGTGGGCGTGGTGTACTTTGCAGTCCCGTGAATATGGGCCAATCCACGGCCATCATTAACTCCATTGATAACAGTGTAACAAAACAAATTCTGGGTAGTGTTATTTCCCAATTGCTTCTGCCTCAAAAGCACAGAAAATGGCTATTATTCCCCACAAATTTTGCTTTTGTGACCAGGACAGTGATATTTTGAAATGTACCTATTTTCAATGAGAAAACGGGCAAATTTGTGTATTTTCGTTCACATGAAGTAAGAAAAAACAACATATGAATCAAAATGAACATGTATTTATACTAACGTAATACAAAAATGACAACAATATTTAGACACCAAGGTGTACTACCACAGGCGGGACTGGCCACAGCGGACCGAGTTCTCTGTGGGGAGGAACAACGTCAAGTGGGAGCCACTGGTGGACCCCCTGAGGTGCTGATGCCACCACTGCACATCAAATTGGGCCTCATGAAACAATTTGTCAGAGCTGTAGATAAGGAGTCGGCAGCCTTCAAGTACCTTCAAGACTTCTTCCTTAAGCTGTATGAGGCCAAGGTCAAAGCCGGTGTCTTCGTCGGACCACAGATAAAGAAGATCATGGAGTGCAATGAATTCCCCAAGAAGCTCACTAGCAAGGAGAAAGCGGCTTGGAACAGCTTTGTCGCAGTGGTTCGTGGCTTCCTGGGCAATCACAAGGTCGAAAACTATGAAAAAAACGTAAACTGGTGAAGAACTACGGCACAATGGGCTGTAGGATGTCCCTCAAAGTCCATATCCTTGATGCTCATCTTGATCAATTCAGGGAGAACATGGAAGCTTACTTGCAGGAGCAAGGCGAGCGCTTCCACCAGGATATACTGGACTTTGAACGCCGCTACAAATGACAGTATAACGAGAACATGATAGGAGACTACATTAAGGGGCTGATTTGTGAAAGTGATTTACAGTATAATCGTAAATCTCGAAAAACTACTCACTTCTATATCTTTTGTAGTCATTTTTGTATTGCTTTAGTATAAATACATCTTAATTTTGATTCATATGTTGTTTTTTCTGACTTTATGTAAATGAAAATACACAAATTCGCCCGTTTTCTCATTGAAAATAGGTACATTTCAAAATATCACTGTCCTGGTCACAAAATCAAAGTTTGTGGGGAATAATAGCCATTTTCTATCCTTTTTAGGCATAAGCAATTACGAAATAACACTTACTGCCCAGGAACAAAGATTGTGTTACAGAGTGTAATTATACGTGTGATTCATTACATTAAGCCCATACTGGCAACATTAAGAAAGGAGGCATTACTGTACAAGGCAAGGATCCCCGTATGTAGTGGATAGACTCTTGGAGTGTTGACAGCGAGCACATTAGGGTCGACACGTTGCACGAGAAGGTGGTAATGCCGGCACCACGCCACGCCACTTTTGTCTTCTCAGTGCAAATGCGTACACGCCGCGCCAAGTCCTTATTAATGACTGAATCGACCTAAGGGAAGGACCAGCTGTCCTTCTTTGAGGCGCTGCCAAATAGCAAGCAGCATATGAACTTGTTGGCGGTACCCCGGGGTACCATAGTACCCCGGCACTCGCAAAATGTCCGTGATGCAGTCATTTTTAGTCTGTTGATGGTCGGCGATGCAGCAATCGACTCATCTCGACAAGCTGTACACGATGCACTATGGTGCATACGAGCGTTCAGGGTTTCAGCGCCATCGTCCTCGCTGCGTTTCGACATTGTGGACTAGCACTGATTTCGGATTGATTGGTACCCCAGTCACGGAGTTAAGTACACCCCTGAAAAAATAGTGTCCCAGAAATAGAATATTTAATTGCCTCGGCCATTTTGTATTATTTGGTACCCCGGGGTACCTCCATAAGGATCATATCATGGCATGCTACTACATCAGCATGGTGTGTATACTGCAAACAGATGCACAGTGGTGAAAATGTGCCGGTATCTGACTGTTGGCCACACCTGCACATTCCGCAACACCAAACACGTGCGTGCTGGCATTCTGCAGAAGGGTTCGTATTCCTCACTCCTCTGTCGGGAGCTGGACAGGTACCGCCTGGATCTCTGTGGTATTCAGGAGGTCCAGTGGACCAGCTCTGGCTCCTGCCACCATGAGGGGTGGACAGTCCTCTACTCAGGGCAGGAGACTGCCAAACAACAGGGAGTGGTTCTTTTTCTGAACAAAATAATGATACAATGGGAGGCTGATCAATGCCCAGGTACGGTCAAGGGATGGCTCAACCATGTTACGTATGCCGATGATCTGGTAATTGCCGCTCACTCAGAGAAGGAGTTGGAGGCGCTGCTGCTGAACCTGGAGCGTGCCACTAAGTGGTGGGGCCTTTCCATCAGCCCCACCAAAACTAAGCACCTGCCTGGGTATTTTTTTACCATCCGACACTCCACCCCCACAACTCCCAATTGGTGATGGGGCCAGTTGTGGAGAGAGTGGAGAGTTTCCTATACGTGGGCAGTGTGCTCATGACCGGCTCCGGTTTGACAGCAGAGGTCTCACTCCGAATCAGTCGAGTGGCATTATATTTTCGTCGGTTGTGTAACGTTGTGTGGAAGCTACCTGGTCTGTTGCCCCACACGAAGCTTCAGGTCGTCTCGGCCACGGTGATTCCCTCCCTTCTCTACGCTTGTGAAACGTGGACCCGGCTAATGGAACATTTTCGCCGGTTAGAAACATTTAGGCTGGCCTGCCTACGATCCATCCATGGTGGATTGTGTGAGGAGCTCACAAATCCTTGAAAAATCTGGACAAAGTCCCATCGATGAGCTCCTCCGGCAGGCAAGGCTGCATTGGCTGGGCCATGTAGCCCGCATGCCCAGTCACCGCATGCCTAAACAGCTTTTGTTCGGCCGGATAGTGGGGGCTAAACGGGCGTGGCACGGGCTAGAGAAGAGATAGAGTGATGGGGTACAAGAGGATGTGGAGCTGAATGGACTTGCCGATGACTGTTACCAGCGGTGTCAGGATCGGCCTCTGTGGAAGAGGCTCGTGAAGGACGCTACTGGGCAGTTGGAGGCAGTCGCCCTCTAACAACAATGGAGGGCGGAGGAGCAACGCTCACAACAACGAGCGTGGCACAGTATGAGGCACAGGTGGTGCATCAGCCAGTCATCTCAGTCAGTCGACCCGTGGCACCTGGGTCTGCCCCGTGACCTCCTGCTAGCGGGCGTTCGACACTTCACGTGGCCTCAACGTGCACATAGCCTAGCACAAGTGTCGTTGTGACGTCGCCGCCACTTAGTGGTGAATGGCGTTTGTTGTTGCTCGACTTAGAGATAAAGATCCCTCGTATAGCCTTAACAAACTGTTAAGGCAAGTTGTTAGAGAGCGGCACCTATGAAGGCCGGTACGGCACACGAGGGGGGTGGGTGGCCAACACCACGCCAGGCCGCCTTTGTCTCCCTAGTGGCGATGTTTACACATCGTAACATATGCTCGTTTGAGGCTGAATCGACCTAGGGGAGGCCCAGGACCGGTTCAGATAATCGCCATTGGTGTTGGCCGTGAGCGGGATCGAACTCGGCTCGCAGGGTTCGTATCGCAGCACGCTAACCATGACGCTACTGCTCGACTTAATTTTAAATGAGTATCTGGTGTGGTGTGTAAACATCCGCCATTCATGGAAACAAAGGCGGCCGGGCGTGGTGCTAGCCACGAACCCTTTCGAACCTTCATAGGTGCTGGCTAACGACACTTGCTCATTCAGTATGTGAAAGATATACGGGTGATCTTTGCCTTGTTGCTGGCTAACAAGACTTGCCCCAACAATCTGTTCAGGGCTATACGGGGGATCATTGCCTGTGTGCGTGGTCGTGAACACGGGCAGCAGGCCGAGTGGGTTTCATGGCGGCGGATCTGCACGTGCACCACCCCGTCCTTTGCATCAGCGTGCGTAATAATTGAGGCTGTGGTTGTCCTGTTGGCTAGATGCTTGATTATTTATTAATTTAGAACTAAGCAAGGTAACACAATACAGTTTTGATTCAGACAGCGACTCTGCGTTCATGCAGATTCATATAGCGACCACATTTCTAGACGATATTCAGAACACTGGGATATGTGGTGAACACGTGGGCGAATGCGGTATATGCCACGCATGCTTGTACCGCATTGTATCCGACCAGAGACAGGCATAGCCACAGAAGCGGATTGACGCTATAACACAATTTGCAGCACAACGTGGATTTCTAAAGTCTCAGCGCGACCTCATCTCAAGATGCCGTACAGAAACATCGAGCAGTCATAAGACTCTATGTGGATCTAGGTGTTTCTATGTGAGCCTATGGGTATCTGTGTGATTGTATGGGCAAGACAGAGGTCGTCAGGCATAGGCGGAGGTCTTGATCCTGGTTTCAACAGGGGAAGGGAGTCCACTGCACGGATGACTGGGGGGATGAACGACCTCCGACTGAGCGAAGGTTGACTCAGAGGCCGTTTCCCGAAACGTTGCCTATTATATATTTTTCATTTTAAGGCAGTGATCTTCACAAATGTGTTCAGTTTTTTGGTTGAGAGGGAGAGAGGTTGGAGGGGAGACGTAGGAGACTGCGTGAAGGGGAGTAGAGTGGACTGAAGGGGGAGGGAAGACAGCATTGGGTCTGTTTAGGAGCTTGCAGGCGGTGATCGTAACCTTGAAGTTGATCAGAAAACAAATCTTCGGTGCAGTTAACATCGGTCGCAGTTAATATACGTGGCCCACAAGTCGCGTGTGAATGCGAGTACTGTACGTGCAGGCTCGGAGCGCCTCTTTCCCGGTTGTTACCGCGAGATCCCAACGCACCTCGAGTCGTTTCCACCTTCAATGAATGTTGGGGTGAAGGCGCAGAAGCGCTGATATTGCTCGCTCACGCCACTACTCACTCGAGGGAGATGAATAGAAACCCTCTCAAGTGATGTCTGGCCTACTCGTCCACGCTGGCCAGACGACTGGAAGAGGTAAATCACAAAATAAACCAAAAATAGTGAAGCACCACGCCAGGACGAAGGCCTCCCCATGGCCAGTCGGTTGATGGGGGTTGATTGCACAGATTTTAATCTAGATTTGAAGTTTTATCTAGATTTGAAGTTTGATCTAGATTTGAAGTTTAATCTAGATTTGAAGTTTGATCTAGATTTGAAGTTTAATCTAGATTTGAAGTTTAATCTAGATTTGAAGTTTAATCGTGACTGCAGGAGCCCAGATTTTACCACAGCGGTCAATGCGAGCTGATGAAGAGGGAGAAGGTAGTGGGGAGGGGAGACAGCACCGGTTCGGAAATCACTACCCACGAATGGTAGCCGTGGTCGGGAATCGAACTCAGCTCGCTTGGTGAATAAAGGATTGTGCAAGCCATTCTGCTGCTGCCGCTCCTCCTCCTCCTGTACACCGCGCCTCAGTGCCACCACATCCAGAAGCACCCCGCCTCACGTCACATCCCTTGACATGTTCCTTCACCTCAGGCTCATTCAGGCTCAGTTTGCGTGAGCTCTTAGCGACGTTCCTCCTATGCCTCCGTCTCCACCAGCAATAGGCGCAGGGTGGTCCAAGCGGACGCGGTGATTGTCCCGGCCGTGCCGTAGAGTTGTGCGATTCCTCAAAGTTTCACGCAGTCAGACACAGAGGCACGAGGCACATTGTCTACATGCTATTATATATATAAAACACCTGTATATGCACAGCTGTTATATCACCTATATATACACATACAGCTGATATATATTCACATTCCTTATTGCCGTACAAATACCGGAGGAAGGGCCTTTGCTGGTGATGCCGCCAGGGTCTGAAATTATATCACCAATAAACTGCAACTTGGATCACTACCTGTGAAATCTTCACTCAAAACTGCTCTAGAGGAGCTGTACACCCCTAGCTGCCACTGCGATTCAGTGGCCTGAAATAAAATGCATCGCTCCGGATGACCGCTGCAAAGTATGATATTGAGTTTTGATTATAGTGTGCTGATCTTTAAAGGTGCACTGGAAGTTTTTGATCCTCCTGCTGATATTCCTGCTGTTATGGAGTGACTCATGCTGCCAGCTATGGCTGCAAAGTTTGGTCGTACATGTTATGTATATTGTTTATTGTTACATTTAAATCACAGTTCCTATGATCACTGTTACATTGTTGTTATAGCTTTATTTTTGTGATTTCGAAAACGTGAGGTTTAGCCATGTTTGTTTCTTGAAGTACAGAGTTAGCCTGATAACTTGAATCTAAATTGTCTTAGACTTACATCCCACTGGGATTTTTGCACACAGCGATGATATACGGTGCTTTTTTCTGGAAGACTTTGCTGTTTTTTCCTGGATTTTTCTGATGAGCGTAGTCACTTTAAGATGTTCTTTGTTCACGTTTTTGTTTGTTGCGGTTGCACCCGAGTCAAGAGCCGCATGGCTCACAGGGCTATACCTAATAAATGAAACTAAAAACTAAAATGAAGCTATACAGAGGCGTTATAGATTTGAAGCTTTCGTGACTGCAAGGATTCATATTCTTAGGTTGAGGCTTGTGTTGATTCCGAAACGTCGTGATTTTTTATTTTGTTTTATTTTACTTTTATTAATTAAAATGTTTTACCTACGCGACTTTACCGAAAAAAGACTAAGAATATAAAAGAGGTGTTATATATATAGTCCCTTCAAGGCGCAGTGTTGGTGACGAATTTGACGAATCTCTTGTAGTTATCGTCAGTGCTGCGTGTGTCAGTAGTCGTCAGCGCTGCGTGTGTCAGTAGTCGTCAGCGCTGCGTGTGTCAGTACTCGTCAGCGCTGCGTGTGTCAGTAGTCGTCAGCGCTGCGTGTGTCAGTACTCGTCAGTGCTGCGTGTGTCAGTACTCGTCAGTGCTGCGTGTGTCAGTAGTCGTCAGCGCTGCGTGTGTCAGTACTCGTCAGTGCTGCGTGTGTCAGTAGTCGTCAGTGCTGCGTGTGTCAGTAGTCGTCAGTGCTGCGTGTGTCAGTACTCGTCAGTGCTGCGTGTGTCAGTAGTCGTCAGTGCTGCGTGTGTCAGTAGTCGTCAGTGCTGCGTGTGTCAGTAGTTGTCAGTGCTGCGTGTGTCAGTAGTTGTCAGTGCTGCGTGTGTCAGTAGTCGTCAGTGCTGCGTGTGTCAGTAGTTGTCAGTGCTGCGTGTGTCAGTAGTTGTCAGTGCTGCGTGTGTCAGTTGTCGTCAGCGCTGCGTGTGTCAGTAGTCGTCAGTGCTGCGTGTGTCAGTAGTTGTCAGTGCTGCGTGTGTCAGTAGTTGTCAGTGCTGCGTGTGTCAGTAGTCGTCAGTGCTGCGTGTGTCAGTAGTCGTCAGTGCTGCGTGTGTCAGTAGTCGTCAGTGCTGCGTGTGTCAGTAGTTGTCAGCGCTGCGTGTGTCAGTAGTCGTCAGTGCTGCGTGTGTCAGTAGTCGTCAGTGCTGCGTGTGTCAGTAGTCGTTAGCGCTGCGTGTGTCAGTAGTCGTTAGCGCTGCGTGTGTCAGTAGTCGTCAGTGCTGCGTGTGTCAGTAGTCGTCAGTGCTGCGTGTGTCAGTAGTCGTCAGCGCTGCGTGTGTCAGTAGTTGTCAGCGCTGCGTGTGTCAGTAGTTGTCAGTGCTGCGTGTGTCAGTAGTCGTCAGTGCTGCGTGTGTCAGTAGTCGTCAGTGCTGCGTGTGTCAGTAGTCGTCAGTGCTGCGTGTGTCAGTAGTTGTCAGTGCTGCGTGTGTCAGTAGTCGTCAGTGCTGCGTGTGTCAGTAGTCGTCAGTGCTGCGTGTGTCAGTAGTTGTCAGTGCTACGTGTGTCAGTAGTCGTCAGTGCTGCGTGTGTCAGTAGTCGTCAGTGCTGCGTGTGTCAGTAGTCGTCAGTGCTGCGTGTGTCAGTAGTTGTCAGTGCTACGTGTGTCAGTAGTCGTCAGTGCTGCGTGTGTCAGTAGTTGTCAGTGCTGCGTGTGTCAGTAGTCGTCAGTGCTGCGTGTGCCAGTAGGTGTCAGTGCTGCGTGTGTCAGTAGTTGTCAGTGCTGCGTGTGTCACTAGTCGTCAGTGCTGCGTGTGTCACTAGTCGTCAGTGCTGCGTGTGTCAGTAGTCGTTAGCGCTGCGTGTGTCAGTAGTCGTCAGCGCTGCTTGTGTCAGTAGTCGTCAGTGCTGCGTGTGTCAGTAGTTGTCAGTGCTGCGTGTGTCAGTAGTTGTCAGTGCTGCGTGTGTCAGTAGTCGTTAGTGCTGCGTGTGTCAGTAGTCGTCAGCGCTGCGTGTGTCAGTAGTCGTCAGTGCTGCGTGTGTCAGTAGTTGTCAGTGCTGCGTGTGTCAGTAGTCGTCAGTGCTGCGTGTGTCAGTAGTCGTCAGCGCTGCGTGTGTCAGTAGTCGTCAGCGCTGCGTGTGTCAGTAGTCGTCAGTGCTGCGTGTGTCACTAGTCGTCAGTGCTGCGTGCGCACTACCGACAATGCAGCAGTAACACGAGATAATGTGTTTCACATCTTGCACAATATTATTTATACTATGCGGTTTTCAACCCCGGGGGGAGCAGTTATTTCATATTTGCAATCACGATCTGCACTACGTTAGTTACTCTAGGCATACACAATGTGATGTTTCAAGTTGCGTTCCTCTCTAACATTATTTTCATAATTGTTTAGCAAAATTACACGGCCTTTGTTATGTTCATATTCATCTCGAGCCGACCTTTTCCACCTTCGCTGGTTGTTGTTATCGGAGCACATACGCCAGTAAATCTAAGCCGGTCGACTTTCTTTGTATGTTCACGCCTCTGGCTCTGAATGTCGCTTCGGGACGATACCGTCACCGTGAACGGGGCCTTGGCCGGGAGCTCGCCTCCCTGGGTCGCTCCCCGCCCACGGTATAAGTGGTTTATCTTCTTCATGGAATCTCCGTGAAGCGCTGTGATATTTCTATGTAGGTTTCATCATTCCGATACGTTGTTTATAATTAATGCCTCAGCTTGTGGTCGCCTGGATGGCTGCATCGCATTCCACTGAAGACAGTGCTGTTTTCATAATGTACAAAAGCCCAGGTGCTGTTGTATAAATGTCATTTTTCTAGAGAAAATGTTGTTTACTACCGTAAACGGATTGCACAACATGTTGACTAATGAGTTGAGTTTTTTTATTGTCAGCACGCGGAAACGGTGTATTGTAGAAACCCCTTCTCTCACTCCAGCTTGCTCGTCTGTTTGGTTGCCCTGTAAACTGCCTATCATTACTATTAGTTTATACTTGTGCTCAAAGACTCATGGAGCTGTCTCCCTTTTGTAATCGACGAGATCACGTGTAGTTTGTGTCATGATGAGATAACTCTAATTTGCAAGGGCGACCGAGGTCACCAAAATTACAAAAGCAAAAAAAACGTAGCGACAGTACAACAATGAAGCGAATAGAAATCAGAGGAAAAAACAACCACGTGACAGAATACATGGAAAACAGTGGACAAACACGACGATTATTGAACAAAACGAATTACCAGTGTACAACATTTGGCTCTGACAAATACGTAAAAACAAACATGAATTGACATTTTAAAGTACAGGATCATCGTCAAAAGTAATAATAATGACAGCTTAAATAATACGTTTCATAAAATCTCAATGCGTTTTACATCAAAATCATTGTGGGGGTGAGAGGGAGGGTTATAAGAAGTGACTCCGAGTTAAAATATAAAATCCCTTCCAAAAGACAAATGTCTTCAGGCGGGAGGACCAGGAGATCTCCACCGAACCAGACTGCCTGACATCCTTGGGGAAAGAGTTCCACAGTCCAAGTGGTGCCACGGACGCGAAGGCGCACAGATCGCTGCCAATTGACGTTATCTTTGTTCTGGGGATGCAGAGGAGATACAAGTCTCCCGACCTTAGAGTTATTGTTGGAACGTCGGGGCTCAACAGCAGCAACTCTCCAATGTACGGAAGTCCGAGATCATGCAGGGCCTTAAATGTAAGGAGGAGGACGGCCTTGAATTATGTACGGAATTGAACCGGCAACCAGTGAAGTGATTTGTTCTGAACGAGTAGTTCGGGTCAAGACCCTAGCAGCTGCATTCCGATCGAACTGGAGTTCACAGAGTACCGGACTGGAGTTGACAAAGCACCTTACTGGAGTTCCCAGATCGCAAGGCGCTGTTGCAGTAGTCGATGCGTGAGAAAATAAAAGCATGAACCAATTTCTCGGCATCAGCGGCTGAAAGGATGGGACGTAACTGGGCAATGAACACAGTTTGAGGGAGTTTATTGCACTCGTTGTGTAAACAGACAAGGAGAGATAATTGGTTCTTTACCCTTCTATCTGGCAACAAAACTGACACCTTTTTACAAGGAGTCATGTTTGCATAGACCGCAATACCTGCAGTCATAATACAAACAAAAGAACATAACTCTGATAATGTGCACTGTCCTTAAAGTTGATTGATCCACACCCGAGACAGCTTTCCTTGAGCCTAGTCTCATATGGGTTGGACCAGATGACGCCAAAAGGCGCCTTTTGGCGTCATCTGGTCCAACCCATATGAGACTAGGCTCAAGGAAAGCTGTCTCGGGTGTGGATCAATCAACTTTAAGGACAGTGCACATTATCAGAGTTATGTTCTTTTGTTTGTATTATGACTGCAGGTATTGCGGTCTATGCAAACATGACTCCTTGTAAAAAGGTGTCAGTTTTGTTGCCAGATAGAAGGGTAAAGAACCAATTATCATATTTTGTACTGGCAAATGAGGTTCCCATAGTGCAGACAAGGAGACTCAATGAGCCATCCTGCCATGATTGGGGTATTTTATTCCCGTGTGAACACGAAATGCACATCTCCGCTCAGCATTGGAATCGGTTTAACCATGGAATTACTGCGGCTGCGCCAAAGTAGATTTGTGTTTACATTCTCAAAACGACACAATAAAATGTCATGTCCCATCTGACTGTCACTAGTGTAGTGAACTCCGATGGCGGTTGGCTACGTACGGTGCGAAATAAGTTTAACATGCATACATGTGTGTACCTGTGTGAGCACATGTATGTACACGTGTGCGTGTGTATGCCGATGTATGTGTGTGTGAAAGGTACTGTATGGATTTGTGTATACACACACACGTGCGTGTCCGTGTGTATGATGGGTATGTGTGCACGCACAGACACGTGTTTGTGATGACTATGTATGTAATGTATATGTGTGTGTGATTACTATGTGTGGTGAGTGTGTATAAATGGGCAAAAACAAAGATCCCCGTATAGCATTTACATATTGTTGGGGCAAGTGCTGTTCGCGAACACCTATGAAGGCCAACACGGCACACGAGGAGGTGGGTGACCAACACCACGCTCGACCGACTTTGTCTCCCGAGTGGCGATAATTACACATCGCATCAGGTACTCATTTGAGGCTGAGTCGACCTAGGAGAGGCCAGGACTGGTTCAAATAATCGTCACTGGAATTGATCTTAGGTCGCCGGGTTCGTTGCGCAACGCGCTAAGCACTGCGCCACCACTCTTCATATATAGATATATATGTGCATACACACACGTGTATGTCTGATGTGTTTCCACGCGACACGTGTCGCACCGGGAGTTCCTGGAGGCCGATTACAACTGTGCTCGGGGCGAACACTAACAGCACGAAAATATTCACTCAATCAGCGAGACGGGAAACAACACTCATCATTAAAATGCATGCGTGTACACGCACGCGTGTGTGTGATGACTGTGTGTGGTGAGTTCGTATATTACACGCACACACACAGTAAATACTCCACATGCACACATGCAGTAAATCCTCTACATGCACACACACATTAAATACTCTACATGCACACACGCATTAAATCCTCTACACGCAAACACGCAGTAAATACTCTACATGCACACACACAGTAAATACTCCACATGCACACACGCAGTAAATCCTCTACATGTACACACACAGTAAATCCTCTACATGCACACACACAGTAAATCCTCTACATGAAAACACACAGTAAATACTCTACATGCACACACACAGTAAATCCTCTACATGCACACACAGTAAATACTCTACATGCACACACACAGTAAATACTCTACATGCACACACAGTAAAAACTCTACATGCACACACACAGTAAATACGCTACATGCACACACACAGTAAATACTCTACATGCACACACGCAGTAAATACTCCACATGCACACACACAGTAAATATTCTACATGCACACACGCAGTAAATACTCTACATGCACACACGCAGTAAATACTCTACATACACACACAGTAAATACTCTACATGCACACACGCAGTAAATACTCTACATGCACACACACAGTAAATACTCTACATGCACACACGCAGTAAATACTCCACATGCACACACACTGTAAATACTCTACATGCGCATACGCAGTAAATACTCCACATGCACACACGCAGTGAATCCTCTACATGCACACACGCGGTAAATACTCCACATGCACACACAGTAAATACTCCACATGCACACACGCAGTAAATACTCTACATGCACACACGCAGTAAATACTCCACATGCACACACACAGTAAATACTCCACATGCACACACACAGTAAATACTCTACATGCACACGTGCAGTAAATACTCGACATGCACACACGCAGTAAATACTCTACATGCACACACACAGTAAATACTCTACATGCACACACACAGTAAATACTCTACATGCACACACGCAGTAAATACTCTACATGCACACACAGTAAATACTCTACATGCACACACACGCAGTAAATACTCCACATGCACACACGCAGTAAATACTCCACATGCACACACGCAGTAAATACTCCACATACACACACACAGTAAATACTCTACATGCACACACACAGTAAATACTCCACATACACACACGCAGTAAATACTCTACATGCACACACACAGTAAATACTCTACATGCACACACACAGTAAATACTCCACATACACACACACAGTAAATACTCTACATGCACACACACAGTAAATACTCTACATACACACACGCAGTAAATACTCTACATGCACACACGCAGTAAATACTCCACATGCACACACGCAGTAAATCCTCTACATACACACACGCAGTAAATACTCTACATGCACACACACAGTAAATACTCTACATGCACACACGCAGTAAATACTCTACATGCACACACGCAGTAAATACTCTACATGCCCACACGCAGTAAATACTCTACATGCACACACACAGTAAATACTCTACATGCACACACCCAGTAAATACTCTACATGCACACACACAGTAAATACTCTGCATGTGTAGTAATTACTCAGGAGGCTTGACGACGGGATCGGAGGCACACTTATTTATTAACACAACTTGTATACAGTTAGCGAGTATACACAGGACCTAAGGGGTAACGTCCCCTTACTCGGCTAACAGGGAGACACAACATCTAAGCCCCGCTAACCTAAGCCCAAGTCCTCCACTAGGGAGCTAGGGGAGGCTACCTGTCCCAGCCCTGGTCAAGCTGGGATCCGACCCCCTGAGTTCCCAGACCTGCTCGTCAGTCTGGGCTCTCGGGGCCACGCCACCGGCTTGCCCTGGTCGGCCCTTATAAGGACAGCGAGCCAGGGGAGCTCCGGGGCCTATTCTAGCTGGTCTTCACTCTTCGCTGGTTAAAGCTGATACCTCGACCTCGAGCCCTCCGGCTCACCCCCTCTTATAGTCCGCGGCCCCCCCGGGAGGGGCCCGTGGGGGATGCAGGTGCGGACGTCGGTGTGGCCACCTCCTATGTGTACGGCCCTAACCACGCCCCTTGTGTTTGTTTGCCATCCGCTCCCATACACAATTACACCTCTACATCACCCCCCCCTGTACAGCTCGCAGCCGTCCCCGGCTGCAACAAAACCAGAATAAAGGTGCATGCCTCCCCAAAACCGTGTGTGCCTCGCGTAAATTTAACAAGAACGATAACAGTCATAACAACAACAACAACAGGAACAGGTAGAAGAAGAAAGAGAAAAAAAAATAACCCGGCGCACCCTCCCGAATAAATACCCCATTCCGCAAACCCAACATATATACATGCGCTCCGGATGTCCCTCCCCCACTGTCCGCAAGGGCCCCCCAACGGCCGACCTCACAATAGTCTGCGCGTTTTGGCGCGCGTTCTCGCGGCGGGCCCGTCACAAGGGCTCGACCCGGCACGCTCAGTGGTGGTTGGTGACGGTCCGGGTGCAAGAGAGTCTGGCGTCGCTGCCGAGTGACCCCCGACCCCTCCGGGAGGGGTTGGCGGGCGTGGACCCGTCACTCCTGTTGCCTCTGGAGATGGAACAGTTGATGTCATGTTAGGCGAGAGCAGCGACGTCGGGGAGTCGGCGGACCCCTCACACGTTTGGCCATGCGTGTGTGTGTGTGAACCACGGGCCGGCGCAATGAACGGTTTCAACCTTGAGGGGTGCACGTACCACCGACGCCTCCCCCATTTGACGCGAACACATTGCGGCCGTAAGACCTGTACGACCTCCACTGGCCCCCGCCACGGCCGTACCAACTTTGACGAGGTTGCCAGTGGCACCTGGGGACAGTGCAACCATGCCCTGTCCCCTGGTTTCCATTTGAACACATGTACCCGCCCCAGCCGAAGCCTCTCGTTCGCCTTCTGGCGGAGTTCAGAATTTTGCACGGCCGCTTCCCGCGCCTCAGACAATTTGCTGATGTTAAATTTAACGTGTTCGGACAAGGTAGACTTCGCCTGAGGCGCCGCGAGCTTCAGCTGGGTCATCACAGGGGGGTTAGCCTCGCGGCCATACATTAAAAAGAAAGGGGAAAATCCGGTGGCCGCATGGGGAGCCATCCTGTAGGCCTGCAACACACCGGCTATGCGAAGGTCCCAATCTGTCTGGGATTCGGACACCTGTTGGGACAGCATAGACGTGATGGTCCGATGTAGCCGTTCCACCATCCCGTCAGTTTGAGGGTGATACGGGGAGGTCCGAATTTTCTCCGTACCCAAGAGGTCGCACACCTCGCGGAGGAGTTTTCCCGAAAAATTCTTACCCTGGTCAGTAAGCAGCCGTTCCGGAGCACCTTTGTCGAGGACATAGCCCTGGACAAAGGCCTCCGCGATGGCTGCTGCCGACTGGTTGGCCAGGGGCCAGGCCATAGGCCATCTCGTGAAGTATTCGACCCCTGTCAATAAATACCTATTCCCCCTGGGTGTAGCGGGAAATGGCCCGAGTATGTCTAGCGCAACGAGCTCGTTAACCCGGGAAACCTTTATGGACTGCAGCGGAGGGTTGGACCCCCTAGCTGGTGGCTTTCGCTGCGCGCATTGCGTGCACGACCCCAGGAGATCCCCCACGTCCTTTGCCATGCCCGGCCAGAAGAAATCGAGCTGGAGCGTGGCAAAGGTCTTGTGAACCCCCAAGTGCAGAAGCCGCTCATGAACAGCCCATACCACCTTACCCCTCAATGCTGCAGGCACCACGAGCTGCTGGCGGCGGGTTTTTCCGTCCCAGTGCATCAAAAGACCCTGGAACAACCCCCACGAGTCAATGTTCGCCACCCCCTGCCCAACCCCCCCTGCGCGACGGCGCAGAGCGAGGAGGGAGGTGTCCTCCATTTGGAGGCGTCCCCATTCCGCGACCGACAACCCCAGCAACGAATCCCTCCCTTCTTGCTCGATAGGACCCGAAGCCAAAGGCGCATCGGCGGCGGCCACGAGGACCGAATCGGTGGTGACGTTCGGGGGCCTACAACGCCCCGAACCCAGGAGGCAAGCGCACTCCGAAGTGGGTGGCAACCGTGACAGGGCGTCAGCGTTCGTGTGGCGGACGCCCTTACGATATGTGGTGACAAAGTCGTAGTCCTGGAGAATCTCCAACCATCGAGACAACTGGCCCGATGGTTGTTGAACCCGCAGAGCGTACTGTAGGGCCGCATGATCTGTACGGACGGTGAAACGCCGACCGTACAGATATGGGCGGTACTGCTGAATGAAATAAACAATTGCCAATAATTCCCGACGGGTAACGCAGTACCGTTGTTCCGCTGGAGACAGTACCCGACTACCGTAAGCCACCACATGCTCTACGCCCCCAATGAGTTGGGACAGCACGCCCCCGATGCCCGTGTTACTTGCATCTGTATCGAGCAAGAAGGGTTGTGAGAAGTCGGGGTAATTCAATGGCGGAGCCCCCACCAGGGCATTCCGGAGGGCGTGAAAAGCAGCCTCCTCCTCCAGCCCCCAATGAAACCTGACTCCCTTGGACGTCAAGGCATGCAATGGTTTCGCGATCGTAGCGAAGTCAGCCACAAACCGTCGATAGTACGACGCGAACCCAATGAAACTCCTGACCTCTCCCACCGAGGTGGGAGTCGGCCAGGAGCTGACGCATTCCGTTTTGGCGGGATCAGTGGATATCCCCGAGCGCCCAACAATGTGACCCAAATACCGCACCGATTCGCGGAGCAAATGGCACTTCTGCGGTTTAAATTTTAAATTGGCAGCCCGCATTTTGAGAAAAACAGCACGCAGCCTCTGGAGGTGTTCCTCGAAGGATTTGCTAAAGACGATGACATCGTCCAAGTAAATTAAACACGAATCCCATTGTAAGCCTGCCAAGACCAGTTCCATTAACCGCTGAAAAGTTGCCGGCGCAGAATGTAAGCCCATCGGCAAGCGGTTAAATTGGAAGAGACCTTGCGGTGTCCGAAAAGCAGTTTTAGGTTTTGATTCGTCATCCAGAGGAAGCTGCCAGAATCCAGATAGTAAATCGAGGGTGGAAAAGAATCGCGCCCCCGCCAAGGCATCGAGCGACTCATCCATTCGAGGAAGCGGGTACGCATCTGCCACAGAAATTTTGTTCAATCGCCGAAAGTCGACACAAAACCGCAGTGAGCCGTCGTGTTTTTTCACCAAAACGATCGGTGCGCCCCACGGGCTGTTGGAAGGGGAAATGATATCGGCGGCTAGCATGTCATCAACAGCCGATTTGACATGATCCTTTTCGGCGGGACTGAGCCGAAAGGGATTTTGGCGGATTGGCGCGCTGTCACCCGTGTCAATATGGTGTCGCAGCAATTTAGTACAACCAATATCAAATTTGTGTTTACTAAAAACGTCGGCAAATTCTTTCAGGAGAACTCGCAGCTGCGCACGCTGCGTGTCGGACAGATCCACAGATCCCGCGCAAAGTGCATCCAGCCATCCGTCATCACAGTCCGAATGCGGTCGCGACGGAGGATCGGTGGTTACCTGACCCACGAGTGGTTCCTCATAGGGCGCCGGCGTTGCATGTGCAAGCACGGTCCCTTGAGGAACCACGGCCGTTCGCGATCCTACATTAAGGACTGCAATGAAGGGGTCCCCATCCCCTTTCACCATGGTCTGAGCCGCTAGCAAATCGGGTCCATTGACCCCGGCCCGAGATGGTCCCAACAAGACCCCCCGATCCGCAACCCCTTTAGCAAACGGCCGACGCAACCTAAGAGGGACGAGCATCTGAGCCCCCGGGGGTACGCGCACAGTTTTTGTCACGAGCGCCTGCACGGTGGCAAACGCCCGACGCTCCGTGGTGGGGGAAGACAAAAATGTAACACGTCGGCCCGATGGGAGCTCGATGCACCCCTGGTCAATCAAGATACGGATGGGCATTTTGGCCAAGAAATCCGTCCCCAACAGGCACGGAACAGCGAGTGAGGAGGAAACCAAAACAGGCCCGGATAATTTAATGTCTCCAATGCAAATTTTGGCGCGGATTTGCCCAATAATGCCCAGCGAGCCCCCGTTAGCAGCATAGCATGGCACGTCAACAGGGAGCAAGGGACGACTTTGAACGGGAAGGATGTTATAAATCAAATCAGATATAATGGTCGCCGATGCCCCTGTGTCAATTAAAATCCGCACCTCTACCCCATCAATATGACCGACCACAACCGATGATCCCGCCGACGCAGCAACGACACGATGGGCGAGCTCCGACCACTGACCCGGTTGGAGCGCTCGCCGCATTTCAGAACAATCGCGCGCGATGGGCGGCGATTTTCGAACCCTGTTCAGTTGAGCGCGTGAGTGTGTGTCGGATGTGTGCATGGGCCAAACGTGTGAGGTGCCACGACTCGCCGTATTTCTCTGCTGGAGCTTGGGTGGAGACGGCGTGGCGTCCTGACGAGGTGTCGCTCCGCGCTGACGGGGAGCCCGGCATCCTGACGCAACGTGGCCTTGCAGGCCACAGTTGTAGCAGCGTGTGAGCGCCCCAGATGGCCTGGGCTGCTCCTGGCGGCTCGGTCCATTCCGAGCCTGCGGTGCCGCCGATCTCCATTCCCCCCGCCGCTCCACCCCGCAGACCTCCTCTGATGGGAGGGCGGTGGCCGCCATGGCATGGCCGGCCACCCCCTTGGCAGCCTTGCGACGCAGGGACCGCAAGCCCCCGTGGATGTGGCGCGCGACCAGCAGGGACGACATCTCTCCGTCGTCTTGAGCCAAGACGGCGATGTCCAGCTCATCGGCGAGTAGCAGCAGCTTTTCAGCCACCATGGCGTCCACTCCCTCCTCGTCCATCCGCGGGAAAGCTGCCTTTGCCAGGGCCAGGAGAGCCGTTCGGAAGGCCAGGGGCGATTCGTTGGCGCCCCGATGCCGATCGTGGAACAGCTGCCTGCAGTCCGAAGGCGGCCCATAGACGGCTGACAGCAGCTGCAGCGCCAGGTGCAGCGTGGCGCGCTTTTCCTTAGGCGCCGAGGTGAGGGTAGCCAGGGCGTCGTCGTCCAGCATCGCCGGCAGCGCGCATAGTGCCTCGGCGTCCGTCCAGTTCGCCATCTCTTGATGAGCGATGAACCGCCTTTTGAAGCCGCCCCAATCTCCAGCCGCTCCCACGAACTCCTTGAGAGGCGGCAGTCGCTGTTGTAAGGCGACGTCCGTGGCTGCGGATCTCGCTCCCTCGTTCCCAGCCGACGTTACAGTGTGGGCGGGCTGTGAGCATGGCATCGCCGGTCGCTCCGTTGTTGACGCGCTGGCCGGCGTTGATGATGTCACGGCTCGTGCTTGGCCCTCAGCAGTCACCTGACGCAGGCCGGCCCCGCCCTCTGCTCGCACTGTAGTGATGGCGGGAAATTTAACCGCGAGCCGCGTCGGGGTGGCGGGAAATGCCGGCGTGCGTCGGCTGCTGCCGTCTTCCCGCGCAGCCCCTCCAGCTCCCAGCCGCGTGATCTCCTCCAACACGGCGGCCGCGGCGTAGAGCAGCTCCGCCAGGCGGGAGTGAGCCAGCCGAAGTCCCTCGGCCGACGCATCCCCCCCCTCCTGTCGTAGCGGCGCGGGTGTACTCGGCCCCGGCTGCTCCGATCCGACCTCGGCCATCTCTGGTGGTGATTCGGCCGCGGTGTCCTCCTTCTCCGACTCCCTGGTACGTGTCGTCCCTCGTGTGTCCATCTTTGGACGTTTTACTTCTGACACCAGATGTAGTAATTACTCAGGAGGCTTGACGACGGGATCGGAGGCACACTTATTTATTAACACAACTTGTATACAGTTAGCGAGTATACACAGGACCTAAGGGGTAACGTCCCCTTACTCGGCTAACAGGGAGACACAACATCTAAGCCCCGCTAACCTAAGCCCAAGTCCTCCACTAGGGAGCTAGGGGAGGCTACCTGTCCCAGCCCTGGTCAAGCTGGGATCCGACCCCCTGAGTTCCCAGACCTGCTCGTCAGTCTGGGCTCTCGGGGCCACGCCACCGGCTTGCCCTGGTCGGCCCTTATAAGGACAGCGAGCCAGGGGAGCTCCGGGGCCTATTCTAGCTGGTCTTCACTCTTCGCTGGTTAAAGCTGATACCTCGACCTCGAGCCCTCCGGCTCACCCCCTCTTATAGTCCGCGGCCCCCCCGGGAGGGGCCCGTGGGGGATGCAGGTGCGGACGTCGGTGTGGCCACCTCCTATGTGTACGGCCCTAACCACGCCCCTTGTGTTTGTTTGCCATCCGCTCCCATACACAATTACACCTCTACACATGCACACACACGCAGTAAATACTCTACATGCCCACACGCAGTAAATACTCTGCATGCACACACACGCAGTAAATACTCTACATGCACACACACAGTAAATACTCTACATGCACACACACAGTAAATACTCTACATGCACACACGCAGTAAATACTCTACATGCACACACGCAGTAAATACTCCACATGCACACACGCAGTAAATACTCTACATGCACACACGCAGTAAATACTCTACATGCACACACACAGTAAATACTCTACATGCACACACGCAGTAAATACTCTACATGCACACACGCAGTAAATACTCTACATGCACATGCACGGCATCGCGGGCAGGTGGTGCAGCGGCGAAGCAAGCGGCTCGGAGCTGAAGGCTGCGAGTTAAACTCCTGGTTGGGAGTGGAGCGGAATGACTCAGCCCATAAATCCCTGCAGGATCGATAAAATCAGTACTAACACCTTGTGGGGGTGTCAACAGTGGTTGCCCTCTGGATAGACTCGCCCCCGACACAGGAATGTCGAATTTCCACCACTGGCACTGCAGGGCTGTAAACAGGAGACAGCTTATTTAACCCGCAGGGATAAATATTTGACGTTGACCCATACACTGCAGTAAATACATATACGCGTACCTACACGCGTACTCACACATACGTGCAAAAATAAACTCGTACGGACACGGCTAAATACATGCATACGAATAAACACAACACATATATATACAAAGTTCCTCCGCATAGCCTCCAAAACAGTCAGGGAAAGTGCTGTTAGTGAGCGCCTGTTAATTTCGGGGGCGGGGGGGGGGGTGCGGGGTAAATGGCCAGAACCACGCTTGGCCGCCTTTGTCTCCCCAGTACAAAAATAAAGTCGGGTCGACGGGTTCGTAGCGCTCACCATTGCACGACCGCTGCCCACAGACACACGCACACTCGAGCAACGTGCACGCGCACGAGCAACGTGCACGCGCACGTGTCGCCAGATCCGCTTGCCCGTGCCAAGAAGGGAAGCGCAGGTCGCGGCAATCATCGCCTGTAAGCTACACCAGGCGGACGGGGCGGGGAGCGGGGTAACACGGAGCCCCCCCCCCCCCCGGGTGCTGTGATAGTTTACACCGACAGCGTAGCGAATGGCGCTGATGTGTAAAACACAGAGACGCGTCTTGGCGATCATTCATCATCCTGCGAGAGCCACGTCAACACACACAGACACACGCATACATACACACGGACACGCACACACACGGACACGCACACACACGGACACGCACACACACACGGACACGCATACACACACACGGACACACACACACACGGACACGCACACACACACACGCATACACAGACACGCAGACACACACACACGGACACGCACACACACGGACAAGCAGAAACACGCAGACACACACAGACACACACGGACACGCACACATAGATACGCACACACACAGACACGCAGACACACACGCAGGCACACACAGAGACACGCAGACACAGCCACGCGCGCAGAGCCCCCCCCCCGCGACCCCCACCTGCCACCTCCGCTCACCTTACCCCGCTCACCGAGTCTCTAGCTCAGCTCTCACGATCATAAGCTATCTCAGTGTCATCAGCGGTATCGTCATCAGCAGACGCAGCAGCTTGAGCCGCATTAATAATGTAATTATCGTCATCATCGCAATCACCATCAGCATTCTCATGGTCTCAGCCCAATCACCAATGACTGCACACAAAAAGAACATCATTACATTTGGTAATGGTTTTGACAAACTCCAGCTCTGAGAATGAAAGCTCGGTTTGATTGGCATGAGTTTCATTTCATTGTTTCATTTATTTGGTATAGCCCTGTGAGCCATTCGGCTCTTGAATCGGGTGCAACCGCAACAAACAAAAACATGAACAAGAAAACATCTTAAAGTGACTATGCGCAAACAGAAAAATCTAGATGATAGTATACTGAGCATATACTGTACTATGTATATATTTCGTGATTTACTCACCTTCCCGAAACTTTGCAGTAGCTCTGTGACCCGTCCGACTGAACAGGAAGCCTCCAGAGGCCTCGTGTTCACTTCCGATTAGCACGGTTGGCTACTGTAGGGTGCGACAAAAGTTGAACATACTATACATACATCTGTGAAAAAGAGCTTCATAGCTCATCGGATTTCTCCAGGATAAAGAAATATTATGATTAGCACTGCCCGCGCATTTGCATGGGGTGGGGCATTACGTCACCTCGCACCAACCCGGCTCCGCGATGAGCGCGGTGACGTCCCCACGGAGCACTTTCCCGCCTGTCCGCGCGACAGCCAAACCTGTTCTCTATTGTATGATATATGCACGTGTCTATGTATAGCAAATGTACATATATAGCTTAGCCTACTAACTAGGTTCGATTCCCAGTCACGGCTAACGTCAGCGGCGCGTGATATCCAAACCACATGGGGGGAGGCGACTTCATCCAGCAGTGGATTGACAAAAACGATTTAGGAGGGTAAAAAAAAACAGACCAAAAATAAATTCCATATAATATAAATAAATATTTCCCATGTTTGTGTATTGTTGATTTCCTTTAATGGCTCGCCCGGGGCAACATGCTTGCGTCGCGACGCAGCAACCAAGCGGCCGTGTAGAGGCGGCACGGGGAACATCGCGCGTAATGAGAGACACGTGTGGGGGCTCGAGGGCCCCGCAGAGTCCCGCGGAACCCCCCCGAGCCCCGCGGCGAAAGGAGCCTGGAGCACAAGCACCTGGAGTGGCTCAGAGACAGATGGGGATGGGTGGTAATGGTCAGGGCCTTGTTGCGGGCAAGTGCAGCGGGAAAGAGACACGCACGCCTGGGCGCTGGCAGCGATGAACAGACACGTGCAGCGATGAACATACTCATCTCTGCCCTCGCTCAAAAACCCCATGTAGGCTCAACAGACTTTTGGGGCACCGATGAAGGCCGAGGTGGCACATGAGGGGGTGGCTCGCCGCCTTTAGCTCTCGAGTGGCGATATTTACACATCGCACCGTTGTACTCATTTGAAGCTGGATTAGCAGCGCAGCGCGCTAACCGCTAAATTACCACTCCCCATACCCTCACTCTTTCATGCAACTACATATCCACGCACCCACCGATACACCAACTTGTCCACCTACTCCCCCGCTCACTCAACCACCTACATCACCACTCATTTAAAATCATACCAATTTCCCAAAACACCCACCCTAATCCACACCCACACGCAACCACCCACCCACACTCACTTCCACACCCCCACCCAGTCACCCACCCCACTCACCCCACCCTCCGTCTGCTTTCCTCGAAAACGCAAAGCGCCAATAATAAATATCAGGCAGCGCACATCGACGTCTCGAGTACGTGGAGTCCCGTTTTCCTCGATAGACCCCGTGTTCCTCCCGAGGCCTCGTGTTCCTCTAGAGGCCTCGTGTTCCTCGAGGCAGCCTCGAGTCGCGGAATATTTGAGCACAGTCCGGGCCACTGAGGGGTGTAATGTTACTGACGCTGAGCTTCTTGTTTGTGGGAGGAAAGCCCATTTCCTGAGTGGTGTAACGGGTAATGTAAGCGCGCCGTGTCAGAGGCAATCGCGCTCATCGCTTGTGCCAAAGTGGCGCAGTGCTTCGTGCAGCGGTTAGTGGACTGCGCTGCGAGCTCAGCGACCTGAGTTCGAGTCTAGACCATGCCATGGATTATTTGGTCAAACAACCCATCGCGTGGGAAGGAGATTTTCCATCCAGCAGTGACTTGACAAGGGGCTGGGAATTGTTATTTACTTGTATGATTATAAATTATAGAGGGTGATCCATTTAGAGATATCCCACTGGTTTGTAGGCGTCTATGACCTTAGCTTACACACGATTGAATGCTGTGAGAAAATCCTATCAGTGGTGTTGAGACAAAACATTCGAAGAGAGTGTTAATTATGAAACATGTCGACAGCGTTGACATCGGTGTAAAGGCTTGAATTAAAATGTAGTCTCCTCTATTCTCCCTGTTATTTTCGCACCTCTGATAACACAGTTGGCTACGTACGGTGCGAAAGAAGTTCAACATACTTACATGCATTTCCATGGAGTATCTATATAAGGATCACCCTCACCTACAAATATAATACAATTCATAATGACACCCCGCACCTTGTCAACCTAAGGCTGCACGAAGGCCGCCTCCTCCTCACGCCGCGCCGGTCTCATGAGTCGTTTAATCGCCGTGCGTCGCGGTGGTGTTGGTGGAGGTGGGGAGCCCCGCGATCAGGTTGATCCGTGTCCAGGCAGGAATCGAACTCATGTGGCTGGGAGCACAAACGCAGTGCGCTAATCACTGCGCCACCGCTCCCCCATGTGCGGAGTGCGGAAGTGTTCTTTATACAGAGTCTGGACCACGCGTGTAAGCATGCTGCGCGTAATTGTTGTTGAAATTGAATTGAACATCGCCTAATTGTAATCTGAGATTGCCTTGATGGTAATGCTTTCTCCCTTGAGGTCAGAACAATTTGTAATTACCACACAAATGAGCTGTGATTACACATCTAATGACTTCTCCTGCCAATATAGACTGTACGCTGTACGCTGCGTGTCACCATCAGCACAGAGAGTAACAGCGGCCTACATGATCTCTCCGCGGCTGGATTAAGGCCTCCCAATTGGTCGCCACCTCTCACTGTCTCGCGATACCACGATCCAGTTCACTCCGGCACATGAACTGATGTCGTCCTCTCGGGCATGTTCTCTCCTTGGCTGCCATTGCCTCACCCGGCCACAGTTATTCCCTCCCTTCTCTATGCTTGCGAAACCTGGACCCCTTTAAAGGAGCGTGTGCGCAGGTTTGCAACAATCCGGGTG